>NC_037669.1:34529496-34829496 GCF_003255815.1 Theropithecus gelada | reverse complement strand
CTAAGTTATCATTAATACAGTGAATGGAGCTTGCAAGACTGGAAGTTGCTCTGAGCAAGTTAGTGAGTGAGTGGTTAATGAATGTGAAGGCCTAGGACATTACTGTATACTACTGTAGACTTTATAAACACTGGACACTTACGCTACACTAAATTTATAAAAGTTTTATATTTTTTCAATAATAAATTAACCCTAGCTTACTATCAAGTGTTTTACTTTATAAACATATTTTTTAACTTTTTGAATATTTGTAATAACACTTAGCCTGAAGCTCACATACGTTGTATAGCTGTACAAAATACTTTTTCCATACATCTGTATTCTATATTTTTTCCATTTTTTTTTTTGCTCTTTTTTTTTACTTTTTAAACTTTGCTAAAAACTAACAAAAATGTGCACATTAGCCAAGGTCTACACAGGGTCAGGATCATCAATATCACTGTCCTCCACCTCTACATCTTGTCCCACTGGAAGGTCTTCTGGCATAATAACATGCATGGAGCTGTCATCTCCTATAACAATGCCTTCTTCTGGAATATTCCCTGAAGGACCTACTTGATGCTGTTTTACAGTTATCTGAGGTTTTATCAGTTCTGGAAAAAATTCATCATCATTTCAGATATTGCCTTTTTGTCTTTATTTTTTCATTTTCAAATACTCATTAGCAATGTGTGAGAGTTTTTTATTTTGTCCTTTATATCTCCTAATCTTTTTTAAAAAATATTTTCTATCTCTGTTTTATGTTGGGTAAATTCCTTGGAATTATCTTTCAGTTCAGTAATCCGTCCTTTAGCTCCATTTAATATCATGCATTCTCACTTCAGATATTAATTTTAATGACAATTTTATTTCTTTTTTTATTATTATTATTATACTTTGAGTTCTAGGGTACATGTGCATAATGTGCAGGTTTCTTACATATGTATACTTGTGCCATGTTGGTGTGCTTCAGCCATCAACTCATCAGCACCCATCAACTCGTCATTTACATCAGGTATAACTCCCAATGCAATCCCTCCCCCCTCCCCCCTTCCCATGATAGGCCCCGGTGTGTGATGTTCCCCTTCCCTAGTCCAAGTGACCTCATTATTCAGTTCCCACCTATGAGTGAGAACATGCGGTGTTTGGTTTTCTGTTCTTGTGATAGTTTGCTAAGAATGATGGTTTCCAGCTGCATCCATGTCCCTACAAAGGACACAAACTCATCCTTTTTTATGGCTGCCTAGTATTCCATGGTGTATATGTGCCACATTTTCTTAATCCAGTCTGTCACTGATGGACATTTGGGTTGATTCCAAGTCTTTGCTATTGTGAATAGTGCCACAATAAACATACGTGTGCATGTGTCTTTATAGCAGCATGATTTATAATCCTTTGGGTATATACCCAGTAATAGGATGGTTGGGTCATATGGTACTTCTAGTTCTAGATCCTTGAGGAATCGCCATACTGTTTTCCATAATGGTTGAACTAGTTTACAATCCCACCAACAGTGTAAAAGTGTTCCTGTTTCTCCACATCCTCTCCAGCACCTGTTGTTTCCTGACTTTTTAATGATCGCCAATCTAACTGGTGTGAGATAGTATCTCATTGTGGTTTTGATTTGTATTTCTCTGATGGCCAGTGATGATGAGCATTTTTTCATGTGTCTGTTGGCTGTATGAATGTCTTCTTTTGAGAAATGTCTGTTCATTTCCTTTGCCCACTTTTTGATGGGGTTGTTTGTTTTTTTCTTGTAAATTTGTTTGAGTTCTTTGTAGGTTCTGGATATTAGCCCTTTGTCAGATGAGTAGATTGCAAAAATTTTCTCCCATTCTGTAGGTTGCCTGTTCACTCTGATGGTAGTTTCTTTTGCTGTGCAGAAGCTCTTTAGTTTAATGAGATCCCATTTGTCAATTTTGGCTTTTGCTGCCGTTGCTTTTGGTGTTTTAGACATGAAGTCTTTGCCCATGCCTATGTCCTGAATGGTACTACCTAGGTTTTCCTCTAGGATTTTTATGGTATCAGGTCTAACATTTAAGTCTCTAATCCATCGTGAATTAATTTTCGTATAAGGAGTAAGGAAAGGATCCAGTTTCAGCTTTCTACTTATGGCTAGCCAATTTTCCCAGCACCATTTATTAAATAGGGAATCCTTTCCCCATTTCTTGTTTCTCTCAGGTTTGTCAAAGATCAGATGGCTGTAGATGTGTGGTATTATTTCTGAGGACTCGGTTCTGTTCCATTGGTCTATATCTCTGTTTTGGTACCAGTACCATGCTGTTTTGGTTACTGTAGCCTTGTAGTATAGTTTGAAGTCAGGTAGCGTGATGCCTCCAGCTTTGTTCTTTTGACTTAGGATTGTTTTGGAGATGCGGGGTCTTTTTCGGTTCCATATGAACTTTAAAGCAGTTTTTTCCAATTCTGTGAAGAAACTCATTGGTAGCTTGATGGGGATGGCATTGAATCTATAAATAACCTTGGGCAGTATGGCCATTTTCACGATATTGATTCTTCCTATCCATGAGCATGGTATGTTCTTCCATTTGTTTGTGTCCTCTTTTATTTTGTTGAGCAGTGGTTTGTAGTTCTCCTTGAAGAGGTCCTTTACATCCCTTGTAAGTTGGATTCCTAGGTATTTTATTCTATTTGAAGCAATTGTGAATGGAAGTTCATTCATGATTTGGCTCTCTGTTTGTCTGTTACTGGTGTATAAGAACGCTTGTGATTTTTGCACATTAATTTTGTGTCCTGAGACTTTGCTGAAGTTGCTTATCAGTTTAAGGAGATTTTGGGCTGAGACAATGGGGTTTTCTAAATATACAATCATGTCATCTGCAAAGAGGGACAATTTAACTTCTTCTTTTCCTAACTGAATACCCTTGATTTCTTTCTCTTGCTTGATAGCCCTAGCCAGAACTTCCAACACTATGTTGAATAGGAGTGGTGAGAGAGGGCATCCCTGTCTTGTGCCAGATTTCAAAAGGAATTTTTCCAGTTTTTGCCCATTCAGTATGATATTGGCTGTGGGTTTTTCATAAACAGCTCTTATTATTTTGAGGTACGTTCCATCAATACCGAATTTATTGAGCATTTTTAGCATGAAGGGCTGTTGAATTTTGTCAAAAGCCTTTTCTGCATCTATTGAGATAATCATGTGGTTCTTGTCTTTGGTTCTGTTTATATGCTGGATTATGTTTATTGATTTGCGAATGTTGAACCAGCCTTGCATCCCAGGGATGAAGCCCACTTGATCATGGTGGATAAGCTTTTTGATGTGTTGCTGAATCTGGTTTGCCAGTATTTTATTGAGGATTTTTGCATCGATGTTCATCAGGGATATTGGTCTAAAATTCTCTTTTTTTGTTGTGTCTCTGCCAGGCTTTGGTATCAGGATGATGTTGGCCTCATAAAATGAGTTAGGGAGGATTCCTTCTTTTTCTATTGATTGGAATAGTTTCAGAAGGAATGGTACCAGCTCCTCCTTGTACCTCTGGTAGAATTCAGCTGTGAATCCGTCTGGTCCTGGACTTTTTTTGGTTGGTAGGCTATTAATTATTGCCTCAATTTCAGAGCCTGCTATTGGTCTATTCAGGGATTCAACTTCTTCCTGGTTTAGTCTTGGAAGAGTGTAAGTGACCAGGAAATTTTCCATTTCTTCTAGATTTTCCAGTTTATTTGCATAGAGGTGTTTATAGTATTCTCTGATGGTAGTTTGTATTTCTGTGGGGTCGGTGGTGATATCCCCTTTATCATTTTTTATTGCGTCTATTTGATTCTTCTCTCTTTTCTTCTTTATTAGTCTTGCTAGAGGTCTGTCAATTTTGTTGATCTTTTCAAAAAACCAACTCCTGGATTCATTGATTTTTTGGAGGGTTTTTTGTGTTTCTATCTCCTTCAGTTCTGCTCTGATCTTAGTTATTTCTTGCCTACTGCTAGCTTTCGGATGTGTTTACGCTTGCTTCTCTAGTTCTTTTAATTGCGATGTTAGAGTGTCAATTTTAGATCTTTCCTGCTTTCTCTTGTGTGCATTTAGTGCTATAAATTTCCCTCTACACACTGCTTTAAATGTGTCCCAGAGATTCTGGTATGTTGTATCTTTGTTCTCATTGGTTTCAAAGAACATCTTTATTTCTGCCTTCATTTCGTTATGTACCCAGTAGTCATTCAGGAGCAGGTTGTTCAGTTTCCATGTAGTTGAGTGGTTTTGATTGAGTTTCTTAGTCCTGAGTTCTAGTTTGATTGCACTGTGGTCTGAGAGACAGTTTGTTATAATTTCTTTTCTTGTACATTTGCTGAGGAGTGCTTTACTTCCAATTATGTGGTCAATTTTGGAGTAAGTGCGATGTGGTGCTGAGAAGAATGTATATTCTGTTGATTTGGGGTGGAGCATTCTATAGATGTCTATTAGGTCTGCTTGTTGCAGAGATGAGTTCAATTCCTGGATATCCTTGTTAACTTTCTGTCTCGTTGATCTGTCTAATGTTGACAGTGGAGTGCTGAAGTCTCCCATTATTATTGTATGGGAGTCTAAGTCTCTTTGTAAGTCTCTAAGGACTTGCTTTATGAATCTGGTGCTCCTGTATTGGGTGCATATATATTTAGGATAGTTAGCTCTTCCTGTTGAATTGATCCCTTTACCATTATGTAATGGCCTTCTTTGTCTCTTTTGATCTTTGATGGTTTAAAGTCTGTTTTATCAGAGACTAGTATTGCAACCCCGGCTTTTTTTTGTTCTCCATTTGCTTGGTAAATCTTCCTCCATCCCTTTATTTTGAGCCTATGTATGTCTCTGCATGTGAGATGGGTCTCCTGAATACAGCAGACTGATGGGTCTTGACTCTTTATCCAGTTTGCCAGTCTGTGTCTTTTAATTGGAGCATTTAGTCCATTTACATTTAAGGTTAATATTGTTATGTGTGAACTTGATCCTGCCATTATGATATTTACTGGTTATTTTGCTCGTTAGTCGATGCAGTTTCTTCCTAGCCTTGATGGTCCTTACATTTTGGCATGTTATGGCAATGGCTGGTACTGGTTGTTCCTTTCCATGTTTAGTGCTTCCTTCAGGGTCTCTTGTAAGGCAGGCCTAGTGGTGACAAAATCTCTAAGCATTTGCTTATCTGTAAAGGATTTTATTTCTCCTTCACTTATGAAACTTAGTTTGGCTGGATATGAAATTCTGGGTTGAAAATTCTTTTCTTTAAGAATGTTGAATATTGGCCCCCACTCTCCTCTGGCTTGTAGAGTTTCTGCCGAGAGATCTGCTGTTAGTCTGATAGGCTTCCCTTTGTGAGTAACCCGACCTTTCTCTCTGGCTGCCCTTAAGATTTTTTCCTTCATTTCAACTTTGGTGAATCTGGCAATTATGTGTCTTGGAGTTGCTCTTCTCGAGGAGTATCTTTGTGGCGTTCTCTGTATTTCCTGGATTTGAATGTTGGCCTGCCCTACTAGGTTGGGGAAGTTCTCCTGGATGATATCCTGAAGAGTGTTTTCCAACTTGGTTCCATTTTCCCCCTCACTTTCAGGCACCCCAATCAGACGTAGATTTGGTCTTTTTACATAATCCCATACTTCTTGCAGGCTTTGTTCATTTCTTTTTCTTCTTTTTTCTTTTGGTTTCTCTTCTCGCTTCATTTCATTCATTTGATCCTCAATTGCTGATACTCTTTCTTCCAGTTGATCGAGTCGGTTACTGAAGCTTGTGCATTTGTCACGTTTTTCTCGTGTCATGGTTTTCATCTCTTTCATTTCGTTTATGACCTTCTCTGCATTAATTACTCTAGCCATCAATTCTTCCACTTTTTTTTCAAGATTTTTAGTTTCTTTGCGCTGGGTACATAATTCCTCCTTTAGCTCTGAGAAATTTGATGGACTGAAGCCTTCTTCTCTCATCTCGTCAAAGTCATTCTCCATCCAGCTTTGATCCGTTGCTGGTGATGAGCTGCGCTCCTTTGCCGGGGGAGATGTGCTGTTATTTTTTGAATTTCCAGCTTTTCTGCCCTGCTTTTTCCCCATCTTTGTGGTTTTATCTGCCTCTGGTCTTTGATGATGGTGACGTACTGATGGGGTTTTGGTGTAGGTGTCCTTCCTGTTTGATAGTTTTCCTTCTAGCACTCAGGACCCTCAGCTGTAGGTCTGTTGGAGATTGCTTGAGGTCCACTCCAGACCCTGTTTGCCTGGGTATCAGTAGCAGAGGCTGCAGAGGATAGAATATTGCTGAACAGTGAGTGTACCTGTCTGATTCTTGCTTTGGAAGCTTCCTCTCAGGGGGGTACTCCACCCTGTGAGGTGTGGGGTGTCAGACTGCCCCTAGTGGGGGATGTCTCCCAGTTAGGCTACTCAGGGGTCAGGGACCCACTTGAGCAGGCAGTCTGTCCCTTCTCAGATCTCAACCTCTGTGTTGGGAGATCAACTGCTCTCTTCAAAGCTGTCAGACAGAGTGGTTTGTGTCTGCAGGGGTTTCTGCTGCGTTTGTTATTGTTTACTGTGCCCTGTCCCCAGAGGTGGAGTCTACAGAGACAGGCAGGTTTCCTTGAGCTGCTGTGAGCTCCACCCAGTTGGAGCTTCCCAGCGGCTTTTTTTACCTACTTAAGCCTCAGCAATGGCGGGCGCCCCTCCCCCAGCCTCGCTGCTGCCTTGCTGGTAGATCACAGACTGCTGTGCTAGCAATGAGGGAGGCTCCGTGGGCGTGGGACCCTCCTGGCCAGGTGTGGGATATAATCTCCTGGTGTGCCCGTTTCCTTAAAGCGCAGTATTGGGGTGGGAGTTACCCGATTTTCCAGGTGTTGTGTGTCTCAGTTCCCCTGGCTAGGAAAAGGGATTCCCTTCCCCCTTGCGCTTCCCAGGTGAGGCGATGCCTCGCCCTGCTTCAGCTCTGGCTGGTCGGGCTGCAGCAGCTGACCAGCACCGATTGTCCGGCACTCCCTAGTGAGATGAATCCAGTACCTCAGTTGAAAATGCAGAAATCACCGGTCTTCTGTGTCGCTCGCACTGGGAGTTGGAGACTGGAGCTGTTCCTGAGACACAGTCGACAATTTTATTTCTATAAATCTCTGTATTTTTATCAAATCTGCCTTTTTCATAGTTTCTTTCTTTTTTTTAATTTTGGCCCTTAGATTAGTTCCCTGAGACTGTGCCCTATTTTGAACTTAATGCTTATATTTCATTTACAGTTTTTCATCTGCTGACTCATTTATGAATGAACCTTTCTTCGGGTTTGATATTTTTGATATATGAACTCTTTTTCACTGGTCTTTGCTTTCTCTGTGAGACTCCCACGTGACCTGAGTTGTTGAAGGTGTCCTGCTAAAGTGGATTCGTTTCTTCTAGGTATTCCAGACATATTAGTAGGTTACCATTCTCAGTGATTACAGTTATTGCAAACTTTATTTCTACCCCTAAATTTCTCAGGTTATTACTAAGTTGAATAATTCCCGTGGGGGCTTGTGGTAGAATCATAGTAATGCCAAATACCCTAGCTCTATCTTCTTGATTTCTAAATTCCTTTCTTATAAAACATTTTAAAACTTTTATGTATATGGTGTTTATGTATTCACACAGAAATGTTTCTCTAGGACCTTTATATTTTAATAGAAACATTTCTGTGTGAATATAGCCTGACA
This sequence comes from Theropithecus gelada, assembly GCF_003255815.1. Lineage (NCBI taxonomy): Eukaryota > Metazoa > Chordata > Mammalia > Primates > Cercopithecidae > Theropithecus > Theropithecus gelada. The sequence continues at coordinate 34,821,892 of NC_037669.1, read as the reverse complement.
TTTTAAAGAAAACTCTTTCCTATTTCTTTGACTTGAATGCCTTTCCTATACCTTTATATTTTAATAAAAACATTTCTATGTGAATATAGCCTGGCATTTTAAAGGAAACTCGTTCCTATTCCTTTGACTTGAATGCCTTTTCTCTAAGGCATTTCTGGCTAACTCCCTCCTTCATTTCTTTTGGGTCTTCACTTGAATGTGATGTTTCCATAATTTCCTTGCTGGTCCCCCTACCTAAAATTTCAACCTCAACTCCCAATCCCATCATTTACTTTCCCCTTTCCCTGCTTTATTTTAATTCCTTAGCACAGATAATTGTCTGTCATTCTATATATTGATTATCAGGGATCCACAACAAATATAATCCCCATGAGATCAGAAATTTCCATCTATTTTGTTCATTCCTAAATCACCACCACTTGGGACAATGCCTGTCACAGTAAGTACTCAATAAACATTTTAGAATAAATGAATGAAGTATCCAATGGTTGTATATTGTGTGCCTTGTCCTGAACTTGGTGGTGATGACACAAAAGAAAGAAAATAAGCCAGATTCTAGCCCTCATGAAGACGATGGTCTTGTAGGGAACATAGACTATTAAAATCATAGTTTATCAGCTGTGATTGACAAAGGGTATGAATTCAAATGAACTCTTGATGAGCTTATTGGTACCAGGTAGATATTCCCTGAGAAGTATGGGGATAGGGTGATTGCTTTTGATATGCAGTGCATCTCAGACTTGTTCTATCTGAATATTGACCAAATAATACACATACACACATATATGTACACAGAAAAGATAATGATTTAGACAGAAAACAATTTTAATGAGGGAGCTGATGTAAGTTTGACCAAATTAGTAAGAATAATGGAAGCAACTAAGTATGAAAATAGAATTTCCAGTGAAGTATTTTTGGTACCAGGTTTTTCTTCCAGAGTTGGTAGCCCCTGTCTGATGAGCACAAAATGCAAAGAATTGGCCTAACTCTACATTCTGCTGCCCTGTAATTGTACCTAAAAAGCGAGAACACATTTGCCTTTTATACTTCTGCAAGTAGTACATAGAAAAGGATATCCTGTTACTTTATTATAGTAAATAATAAGGTTCATGGCTATATTTACAAAGGTTGAGTTTTCAGCATGTGAAATGATGTGAAGAATGTTAAATCTCTAATATGTGTTTAATGTACATTTCAGTTGATTTTTCTCCAACTATAATAGTAGCAATTATTTTATTTATATGAGGGAAAGACTACGTCACCTAAGGGAAAAGCTAATAGATTTCTTGGCAGTTTTTGTATCATGTTGAAATCTTTTTCCATTTCTAACTGCTGTGAAATCCTCGCTACTCTGTCTTACACATGTTTTTTTAATTTATTAACTCTAATACCTACTTACTTTTTTTCTGCATTTAAGCCCTTATTTCATCTATGTTTTCCTACCTAAAATGTACTATCCTGGTTACTTGATGAAGTTATAACTCAATCTTGGTGCAGACACTGACTGGTCAAGGTAAAGGAACTAATTGATATTGAGCCCCTTCTCCTAAATGCCATAAATAATGCTAATTGCTACTTGTATACATATAATCCCATTAAGTCATCATAAAAACATAAAATTTTATGTAATATAAAAATATAATATATATTTTTATATTTTTATGTAATATAAAAATATTATATTATATAAAATCCCCTTATTTTAAATATGATTAAGCTGAATATTAGAGATGGTGTGTAAGTTTACCTAGGACACATACCTAGTAAGCTTTACTTCAAACCCAAAACTTCTAATTGAAAGTGGTTGCTGTTGTGATTCCATTGCTTTTTCTAGATATTATACCTTCATCCTACCTAGAATTGCTTTTGAAGTTTTTCTACCTTGCCTTTGATTGAATAGAATTTACAATACAAGATTTTCTACATCATCAAGGCTTCCACAGAGTTGAAATGAAAACACCTTTTAGGGGTAGCTGTTAGCTGCCTACTTTTATAGTCTCTTTTGATTGAAAGCTCCTGTTCTAAATTTACTGCTTATATTTTTGAAGTCATATTTGTCTTATACATCTGACAAATACTATTAAGTGTTGACTGTGTGTCAGGCACTAAACTAGACCCTGGGTAGAGAGTAGTGAATAAAGTAGTGTGGCCTCTATGGAGTATACAATCTAGTGGGAAAGAAAGAGATAATAAACCCATAAGCCAATAATCACACCAATAATTTAAACTGTCATATATGCCGCAAAAGAATAAAATAGTGGAGGTATCTGTCTCAGGAACTATAGTTAGAGGAAGTTTTTTAGAGAAAGTATAAGAACCACATAATTGGTTAGGAACTGCAGAACTCTTTCAATGAACTCTGTGTATCAGCTTTTCCCATACCGAGTATCTGTTAACAAGTAGGATTTGAATGACTCACTCTTGTCCACTGTGGGGCCAAACTAACCAGGCTTTCTAACCTGGTGTTACCATTTGAGACTCAAATTCTCATATTTTAAGTTTGTACTGATTAAGAGGAAAACTAGGTAGAAAAAGTACAAGAAAATAGATTGGAAGATTAGTCCTTTAAATATTGGAAATAACTTGTTTACAAATGAGATTCCTTAATTTTTTATGCAGTATGAATTTTCTTAATAATCAATAATGCAGGCTAACACAATTCATGCAACATTCGTTTAGCCAATATTTAAGGCATATTTACCACATATCATGTACTGTGCTAAGTAAAAACTACAGATGTAATGGTGAATAAGACACAAATGCTTGTCCCAAGCTTACAGCCTTATGTAAAAGACAATTACGGTGCAATAAAATGATTATTATGACAGGATTAGACACAGGATATCAGATTCTGGAAGAGATAATATCTAAACTAAGACCCCAAGGATGTATACAAGCAGGCCAGTAAATTTTTCATATTTTCTGAGAATAAATCCTTGATTTCAATAGCCATAACTTCAAGTTGAGAATATTTTGAAAATATAATTTTTAATATTTTCTAAATTTTAGGTTCTTAAATACATTTTTTAATTAGCTCTTAAACTTTTATTTTAAAAGTTGTTAAGTTTAAATAAAGTCATAAAAACCCAACAACTGTTTTCTCTAGAATATGCTGTGAAGTGTGGATTATAGGACAAATAGAATTATTAACACTTAGTGTATTGTAGATCAGGTTTCTACTTGAGAGTTCAAATTCATCATGTTTGTACATGAAATTTGATATTATATTGTTTCATTTTTAAGTGGTAGCCATTAATACTAGAAAATTCAAATTTGGCAGTTTTTGTAAATAAGCTTTAGTTTTTCATGGATTTTGTAGCTTTATTACAGCTGATTTGACCTAAGGTCTAGACAGATCAACTGTGCCCTTGGGTTAACGGTGTTTATCATATGATTTCCTTTTCCTTCCTTATTGCACTTTATCTGTTTCCAGTTCACAGTGTTGATAAATAGATAACTTGTGCTCCTCTTACTTCCTCTTTCTTATATAGCTTTTCAAAATGAAGGGCCAGACCTAGCTCAGTAGTTTACAAAATAAGCATAAGTTTTTCAAGTTGTTACTTGACAATTTATAGTTCTTACTCTTCATAGGACTTTCTGTTGAGAGAACCCACAGAAGCCAGGCACCTCAATTTTCAAAAGTAAAATTGGCTTTATTGATGAGAAAAGTGTACATTTTATAATAACTGTATAATAATGATACAACATCCAGCTCTATAGTGGGTCGAGGAGAACTAAATACATATTAAATAAAATAAAATTATTTTGGATTACATAGTCTTCTCTCAAAATATCAAATTTAAATGTAAAGCATGTAAAATAGTCCTGTGGATGCTTCCTCAGTCATGGGTGAAATTCTTTTTGTTTAAATTTAGGTTTAGAGCTCTTTTATGGAGTCACTGTACCCCTAGGCCCAAGTGAGACCCTTTTTAGTACTCTAAGTGAATTAGCTAGTAGATTTATTAATGGCTTAAGGAGCATCTCCAGCCAGTCCCAACTAGTATGAAGGGAAAATGAAATATTTCTGTATTCTGTAACATAGAATTGGACCTATCCCACTGGAGAACACAGATGTGCCATTCACGAAGTAAGAAGAACTTTAAAATAAAAAAAAAAATAGTAAAAAAACCCCCAAACACTCTATAGTATATCTGCATCTGGAATAGTGCTAATAGTTACTTCACCCAATGTGACTGAAACAACTCTAGCAAGTACATGATCTGTGTGGGAATCTGAAGACACACCACTTAACAACTCAGGATCTGTGCTGTCCTTTAAATCAAAACACAAATAAGGACTAGAACAACATCAGTATGCATCCATTTCTGTCTTCCCAGCCATAAGGAAAAAACTGACTGTAACATTTTTTTAACTTAGAGTTGCAAACCTCATATATAAGGCTCTGGTCATCAGCAGGATCTTCTTAGAATACATAAAAAGGTGATAAGTGCGTACATGTGATTGCTAAGACCATCACACGGCACCTTGGTCCAATTCCAGTTCAGTAATTACATTCATTTTGTCCTTATTTTCCTTTCCCTGATTGTTTCAGTTAAATGTGGAAAAATGATCCTTCATTTTTTCACCCAGAGAAGTTCGGCAGTATTGCTGCATGTATTATTTAGACTCTACTGCCTTCCTTTTTGGTCATAGGAATGGGGCTTAAAAGTGCTGGTTAGAATTGTTATTGTGGCTATTACTGTTGTTGCAGCATTTCCTGATTCAGAAATGTTCTGTGAACATCGAGCATATGACTGACTTTTGGATGAGCTGCTGGACTGTAGGGTGATGTCTTGAACAAGCCTCCTTTATCACCTTTCTCCCTGCCTAGCTTAGTCCCTTCGCTTAGACATGCTTTCCCTTTTCATACAACTGTGATAGCACTATTAGTTCCCTTTTATCAAATGCTTACTCCATGGCTGGCACTGTGCTAGTTCCTTTATATGGCTGAAACATATAACCTGCATAGACGACCTTATAGGGTGAGTAACATGATCACCATTTTACAGACAGAAAATTTAAATTGCGTAGGATCACAAAACTAAAGACAGGGAGCTGGAATTTGATTCCAGGTTTGTCTGATGGCAAAAGCTAAGCACTTAACTACCACCCTACCTCATAACTCTACTGGTTCCCAGAACTCTGAGCCCCAGTCCATGGATCATTGATCACACAAATAGCTTCTTAGCTTCTCTTACTGTTTATCACCAGTTCACACAGGCTGACCCCACTGACCTCAACGTTGGAATCATCCTGCAACACTGGTCTCAGAAGGGCAATGCTGATTATGTTTACAGGCCACCAGGAAACTGAACTGCTATTGAGAGAATCTCTATGCTGAATCATTTTATCTGCATAACAAAAGTGGTTTGCTCTATCTTCTTTTCTTTCCCTGGTGGTGTTGTCATAACAGTGCTTTTAGCAGGATTAACCAGTAACTAACTTATTTGCTTTGGTTTCCAATAAATAACTGCAGCCTGTTAATAATTGTGCATGTGTTTTATGTGGCCTCAGATAAACTGAGACAATCTTACACATCTGCATTCCAGATTGGGTCACTATTCCTTCATACTTAATCTCCTATTATGTAACTGTCCATTAACAAAAAATAGATCACACAAGGAAAAAACTTAAATATTTAATTTGCTAGTGCATTAATAGGTGACACTAATACACGTGACTTTGTATTGTTACCTAAAGATAAGTGTTTGCTTAGAAATATAGAAGAATAAACCTAGTGTATATTTTCTTGCTTTCAAGTATACCAAATCTGTCACAAATGCCTTGTGTATTGTGTTTACATCTTTATGTGAGCTCTGTCTAGACATTTTTTAGTGTTTTTAAATTGTTAGCTCAGTGAGGGTAAGGTGTGTCCTAATTTATCTTTTAGCACGTTGCAATGCCAAACACAGCACCGTGAAGGTAGTATATGCTCACTGAATGTTACTGAATTAGTGAATAAGGCTGTACTAGGTTGAAGAGATTTGCAGTCCTAAATTATTCTTGCCATCATTTCACTCTGCATAATAAGTAAAGAAGTTTTACTAAGATGATTAAAAATGTGTTATCGAATTACTTGTGTAGATTCCAAAGCAGTGGGATAAAAGACCCTGGCTATGCCCCTTTGAGGAAGCAGTGAGGGTGTTTCTCGCTGTAGGCACAGTTAGTGGGTTTTATTTGTGACTGAATTAATTTATTTCTGTTAGGAAGGTTACATTTATGAATTCCATATAGCATTTTATAACCTTTTCCTTTTACCCCTACCCTGCCTACTGTTATCTTTTCCTATTATAAAAGTAATGCTTATTGTAGAGAATTTAACTATATACGAAAGTAAAAAGAAAAAATCACCCAAAATCTTATTATCCAGATATAATCACTCTTAATACTGTGTTTTGTTCTTTGCTTTTTCTTATTCATATAATTTCATACTGTTCATGTAATTGGTACCATATGTTTATATAATATTTTAGCATCATAATACTATAAATTTGCATTTTTCCATAAAATTTAAAATATTCTTTAAAGTACTTTGTTAAATTTTGCCAAATATTCCTTTATATAGATGTGCTATGCTTTATTTAATTATTCTTCTATTAGATATTTAGGTTGCTTATAGTTTTTTACGGTCATAAAAATTATCTTTTTTACATAAATTTCTGTTGGTTTTCTGTTATGTTTGATTCCTGGGACTAAAAGTACTGAGTAAAAATATTGAACTTTGAGTTCTTGATACATAGTAGTCAATGGGTTTCTAGGAACCCTTTTGTAATCCACATTTCCATCAGAAGTATATGAAGATGCTATTTTATTGAGCCGTCATCAAAATTATTACCTCTATATACTTTTAAACAAGTATTATAAAGTAGACTTACTGACTATAATGTGTTGCTATCATCAGCTGTGCTCAGAAGAACTATATAAATTAAACATGTCAGTTTGCTTTCAAAAAGAATTTTTTTTTGAGATGGAGCCTTGCTCTTGTCTCCCAGGCTTGAGTGCGATAGCATAATCTCGTGTCACTGCAACCTCTGCCTCCAGGGTTCAAGCGATTCTCCTGCCTCAGCCTCCTGAGTAGCTGGAATTACAGACTGGGGTTACAGCCCACCACCACACTCAGCTAATTTTTGCACTTTTAGTAGAGATGAGGTTTCACCATGCTGGCCAGGCTAGTCTCAAACTCCTGACCTCAGGTGATCAGCCCACCTCAGCCTCCCATAGTGCTGGGATTACAGGAATGAGCCACCGCACCTGGCTAGAATTAGGAAATATTTTTAAGGGTACTAGTAGTTCCAAAGCTGCACATTTCAATACAGTTTCCACCTAAATCCAAATGTTTTTCAGGTCTAATTGTAAACTGCTACTTTTGTTTAATGTGGACTTACATAGTCTGTATCAATACCTACTTCACTGGCAGTTTTGTCAAAGTGTGTTGGATTGAGGCATTTTGCATTGTATCTGATGTGGTGTTAGCATTCCTTCTTGTAGCAATCAATTTCATTTCTATTTGCTGTTGTAACTTAAAGTTAATGAACATTCAAAGTTTACTTTTATTTATTCATGCATTTTTTTGTGGACTGCTCTACAAAAGCGCCTTTCTTCCTCACCAACATTCTATCCAAACTGAGTGCAGATGAATCTGAGTAGTTTCATTTTAGAGAGCAGCAGTCATATTTGTATTAGGAAGGCAATAGTCTTGGAAGAATACCAAAAAAAAAAAAAAAAAAAAATCATTTTAAAGTGTTTGCCTCGTCCTCTAGCGAAAGCATTTGCGTTTCAGAGGCCATGGTGAGTCAGAGTCCCTTGCTGGTGCTTATGATACACTGCTAAGGGACTCTGCGTGTGTGTGTGTGTGTATTCAGATATATGAAATATCCTATGGGGAAAATATTGATAAAAAATAATTTGCCTCTTTATGCACTGAAACTTTTCCTACTTCTCTGCAGGAATTGTTGCAACATAAATACTGGTTTCAACTTAGTAAATTAATTTTTACTTATATATTTCTTTTACATTTCAGAATACCTGATAAATTGCAAGTTTGTGCCCCACAGCTGCACAGGTATGTATATGAATTACCTATAACTATGTAAATATATATATTAACTAAGAAGTTATATTTTTATGTATTAAAATTGCTTATAGATTTCATAATGTAAACATGTTAATTCTTGATTACTTACAGATAATGACAGTTTCAAAGGCTAGTACATTTTATACATATATTTTATTTTATTCTATTGTGAGAATCAGGTAAACATTTCTAAGATTTGATGAGGCAGAATAATTTTAATTACAAAGCATTCATCTGGTGAAGAGATTATTTTATGGAATTGTACTATTAAAGTGAATGGTGATGTGGAGTCAGACCATTGCAAAACCACAGTTTTGTCATTATTGTTTTATTCAAACTTTTTTTTTTTTTTTTTTTTTTGCTGCTTTTGAGTTTATTTTCTGTGATGGTTGCTTTAGGTATGGAGTGGTTGCAGATGTACTGTCTGCTGCACTGTCTCAAGCACTAGACGAATGGGAAAAAAATGTTTGCACCTGTTTAAAATCTCAACCATGCGGTGTTGTGGTTCCTGGGCAACAGGCAGGAATTCTCAAAAGCTTGGTTGCACCTGCTCAATTGTTGCTTGCAGCTGTGTCATATGAGTGAGAGCACAGAGAAGCTTGTTAGCAGTGTGCTTGTGCTCTTACGTATTTTGTGTACACTGACTCTGAAAGATTCTTACTTGATGTAGACCTTGAACTGTTACATTGGTTTATTCTAAAACTCACCGGTTTTAGCTTCTAAATATTTTCTTTAAATCCTCTGTTTTATGACTCAAAATATATTTTTTTAGTAGCTGTTGACTGCCCTAGATAATGTGTATGCCAACTTCTCAAAAGAATACCTGGGAGAGTATATCTCTTCAGATAACTGGGTTGATAATAATTTTTGTCCTGGTAGAGACATTTTGTGCTTGGCTCAATTTCACCGTGTTGGCAGCCCCACTATGTGAGGCTGGATGTAGTTATTGATCCATTTAGCTGAACAGATTTGAAAGCATTTGGCTATTAGTGGACACATGGGGCATATTCAGAAAATTTAAGGGTATATTGTAAGATAATTTCTTAATTCGTGTATGTGTTTCTGTTGCTGTTGGAGTAGAAGTGAGAGAGAAAAAAAGTGAAGATTAAATAGTAATTCTAAAAGAGGGGCTAAAATCCAGATGTACATTTTATGGAATATTATTCTTTAATTTAACAAATGCTAGATGCTTGGTATTTTTCATAAATGTTACTGGTAATGGTATTAAATTTATTTTAGTTATGGCTTTGTATGTTTTCTGACAGATATCTATATATTTGATATAGATAGGCTATTATAGATTCTATATTTTACTAGTAGGTAAAGTTCTATAAATGCAATAGGAAACTGCAACTCAATATTAAAGATATTTAATTTATTCAGTAGGCTCAAATTTCTAATATTGAAAACATTCAAATGACTTGCATTACTCTCCTTAATGTATTCTTTTAAATGCTGAGGAGTGTCCGTCGGTATTTAGTAACATAAATCTGAAGTCTTAGAGTTGGTTTATCTTTTCCTTTTATTGGCCCATTTGGAATCCTTTTTTTGTATTTTTAACAAATCAGTTTGGTATGAATTTAACTATCCTCTTTGGAAGTAGGAAACACAGTACAAAGGTAAGTAGAGGATTGCCACAGCCTCTTATACAATGCCTTGTACATAGTAATTGATCAGTAAATGTTGAATGAATGCATTTATGAATAAAACATTTCTGGAGCTAGAAATAGAGGGATTGTGTCCTAAAATCTTATTACTTGTTATACAGTTTGGATGAGTCTTGATGGACTTACTTTAGTTCTCATACTGCCAGTTATACAGAGATGAGAATACTGATAAATTCTGTCCTTAAAATGAGAAATTAATGTGTAAGAATTGATCCTCTTTGACTATTTTAATGAAGAATTGAAATAACACTATTTGCAATATGCTTTAAACTAAGTTTTACTTACTACAAGAAGTCTGTATATTATTTCCATTATACATATAAGGCTGAGGCATTCATGGCTAAGTTACTTGTCACCTTGGAAATACTTTGCAGCATATAAATAAATAAATCATCTGTGTTATATGGTTAATGCCTCGTCTTTCCTGAGCACTGGCTTGTGCTCTCTCTCTCCCTCCCTATCTCTATCTCACTAAAACACAAAAATAAAATGTGTGTTTAATTCCTTTGGGTCAGTTAAGATCAGAATATTAAAAATCTGTAATTATTTTTCCAAGCAAAAGTAATGGACCCTGTGTTTACTGTATACATATTTATAATTATGGTCTCTATGACTCACTAAATTTTAACTATAAATAGAGGTAAAGCCAAGCAAGAGTAGAGTCAAAAGAGAGCAGTTAAGACTTGCTTTAGATAGATCATTCTAGTGTTCCATTTTGTGTGGCATAAGCCCGTCACATAAGATTGGCACAGTTTACATAATACGCCAGTATCTATTGCATTAAAACCTTTTGTTTAGGCTTCTCAAATTTTAGTACCACTGGTTTATGACATACGGACTTTTAGGCTTGGAACTACCTTTCCTCTGGGAACAGTTTTTCTTTTGCCTCAGTTCACACCAGTGGGCAAGAGTCCAATATCAAGGACATCAGTTTTTTCCAGTGAACCTTAGTGTGGTAGATTAAACTCTATCTCTCTGTTAGTCTCAATATTAGAAATGAAGAGATCAGCCAAGAATATATATTTGCTAGAATATTAATCATTAAACTAGACAGATAGTAGCAGCTTTTTGAGGGTCCTGTGTCAGGAATTAGCCTGGAATCTCGAAGGAGGGAGAAATCCCTAGGATTCCTGAGCATTATTGCAGGTTCCCCTGTGATTTCAGGGTTAAGGAAATAAAGAAAGAAAATCCACATTTATTGAGAACATAGCATGCCTAAATATAATTTCTTTTTTTCTCCCTCCTTCTCTCCTTTCCTCATTTCATTTTATTCTGCATGGTGAATGGATGTCTGCTGTTTGCTAGAAATTGTGCTAGGCTAGATGAATACAACAAAATCTTTGTTCTCAAGAGCATACAGGCTAGTGAGAGACAAAGATATATCAATAGAGTTCTTTTTGACTTCACCACTTATTATTAGTATGGTCTCAATCAATTACCTAATCTTTTTGTTCCTTTGTTTCCTCATTTGTAAAACTGGGAAAATAATAGTATCTGTTGTCTGAGAGTTAATAACACACTACATGTAAGATTCTTAGTACACTGGTTGGCACATAGCAAGTACTGAAGAAATCTTAGCTATACTACTGTCATGTCTATAACTCCCAGTTCCACCACCATCACCACTACTGGAATTCACACTCTGAAAAAAGAACACCTAATTGCCTGAGAGCAGGAATCCTGGTCTGGGCATTATCACATAGATTGTATTCAAAGGTTCTATAAAAAGTTACCTCTGCTTCCCTGGCCTTAGAAGATATTATAAACATCATGAAGCAGTGTACTGAATCTAAAAGACCTTCATGTGATATTTTTATTATTTTTCCCCAATTTTTGTATTGGGGAAAAATACGCATAACATGAAGTTTACTATCTTAACTATTTTTTGGTGTACAGTTCAATGGTATTAAATATATTTATAATGCTTGCACAGCCATCACCACAATGCATCTCTATATAACACTTTCATATTGTAAAACTAAAATACTATACCCATTAAAATATAACTTCCCATGTCTTTCTGCACTCCCACCCCCAGCCCCTGGCAGCCACCATTCTAGTGTCTGTCTCTATCATTTTGACTTCCCTATGTAGTCATATAAGTGGAATCATATAGTATTTCTGTTCTCGTGTTTGGCTTATTTCACTTAGCATAATGTCCTCAGAATTCATCCATGTGGTAGTACATGTCAGGATTTCTTTCTTTTTTATGGCTGAATAATAATTAATTGCATGTATATACCACATTTTGCCTGTCCATTCATTCGTCAGTGGACCCTTGGGTTGCTTCCATGTTTTCATTATTATGAACAATCCTGCTATGAATATAGGTGTACAACTATCTCTTTGAGAACCTGCTTTCAGTGCTTTTGAGTATATACCCAGAAGTGGAATTGCTAGATTGTATGGTAATTCCATTTTCATGTGTTCTTATAATAAGATTAATTTCATTTAAATTGAATAAAGCCTTTTAGGTTGAGTTTGTGAATAGCATTGATTTCCTCATAAGGAGAATAAGTTGAGTTAGGTTTATCGAGAACACATCTACTGCTTATGTGAGTTCAGATGCTTTCAACAAGCCTGTGACTACTTTAAATAAATCAGCATCTTGGAACCCAATGATGCACTTAGGATATCTGGATTGTAAATCTCATGCTTGAGTTTGAATTTAGGAGCTCTGAATTTCTTCCCACTGACCTTTACCAAAAGTCTAGCTCCATTATTCAGCAGCTGTGTGACCTCATTGAGGTCGACTGAGCTTACTAAGCCTCAAGCTTTCCCATGTACAGTATGGTGGTAACAACACCTACCTTTTTAATGGTGGATATGTGGATTAAAGTAAGTCAGGGATACAAAATACTTTATTTTGTGCACCACTACCACCTATATATTATTGCATAGTAGTCTCTATATATTATTTTTTCTTCTTTCCTCCTGTCAAAATATAAAGTGTTATAATGAGTAGTATAGGAATTTCAAGGAAGTGTGGGACACTTACATTAAGAAAGTTAACTTTGGTCAAGTTATGGCTCTGGTGATATCTGTTGATTGTCTCAGTTCCACATAGTTAGACTCATAATTTCTAACTATACATGCTGCATTTCTGTAGAAGGCTAAGGCTGTTTAAAGAAAACCAAGATGGGGATGCTCACATTCACTTCAATGTCTGTTGATTATGGAGGTGTGTCTTGCAATAGAAAGCCCGTTGACACAACCCAGACAACTCTCATCCCTCTTCTGAAAGTCAGATATCCTTAAAAGCAGTCTCTTGCAAATGATGAAGAACCTATGCTTGATGAGTTACTTTCACATGCATCAAAGTGACTTAAAAGTGGTCTTGTTGGTAATCTAAGCAGCCCCAGGTTTAGTGAGCATAGTTGTCAGTGTATAAATGGCTGTGTAAGGTTTTATTTTTTCTTGAGAAGGAAATTAGTGTGGTAAGATTTTCTGATTTCTTTCTATGCAAACTCAACAGTAGAAAAGCGGATTTGTGAATTTATATGTATGATGTTCCCTTAATTATCTTTAATAAAAACTAGATGATCTTAATTATAGTAAACCATTTTCCTCTGCCAGGCTGTTTATATTGCAGCAATATCTTCCTGAACAGCAATCAGAAAATGATTCTTTTAAAATAATGGAAAAATCACTAGATAATATATAGAATTGATTATACTCACCACAGGTAATACAGACCTGCCTAACATCAAATGTATAGTTTTGACCATGATGAATCAAGGTAGATAATGATGATTAATGAAATTTTTATTTAGTTGAGCATATTACAAAGGACCACAAACTTGGTGACTTAAACAGAAATTTGTTTTCTCACAGTTAGAAGTCTGAAATCAAGGTTTATTAGCCAGGTTGGTTCTTGCAAGGGCTGTGAGGGAAGGATCTGTTCCAGCCTTTCTCCTTGACGTATAGATGGCCATCTCCTTCCTATGTCTCTCCATGTTGTCTTCCCTCTATAAGTATCTGTCTCTGTCCCTAGGTTTCTCTCCTTTTATAAGGACATCAGTCATATTGAATTCAGGCCCACCCTAATGGCCTTATTTTAACTCAGTTACCTCTTTAGAGACCCTATGTCCAAGTAAGATCACCTTTGAAAGTACTCAGGGTTAGAACTCCAACACATGTTTTGTTTTGGAGGGGTTGGGAAACAAAATTCAGTTCATCATAATTGGGTTAATAATAGTTTATTGAGTGACTTTCATGTTCCAAATTTTATATATATATATGCACATTTATGTGAGTGTGTATATATATATGCATGTATGTATATATAGATATGTACATATCCAATATATGTGTGTGTATATATATTTTATGATCCTTGCAACAGCCCTATGAGGAAGATGTTATTTCCCCCATTTTGCAGGTGAGAAAACAAAATGTCAGAGAGGATAAGCAATTTGTCCAAAGTCACATAGCGTGTAAATATTCAATGCTGGTATTTGAACCTAGCATCCCATGCTGCTTTTTAAATGGATAAACCTGATAACAACTCAGTCAAAAGCCCAAAGATACTTTGAACATTTGAGGTTTTTGTGTTTTTTTGTTGCTGTTGTCATTAGAACTTGTGCCAAGGGACATTTTATCTATCAAAAATGGCACATAAATGCCTAATCATTGACTGCCGATGTGTTTACTCCTGAGTGTTTTACTGACAATTGTCTTTGAAGGCTTAGTGCTTAGCACTCCTGAACCTGATAAAGCTTTTAGACAGGGTGGAATCTGAACATAGACTACAAGGGTTGATTCTGGCCCCCATTTGTATGGATGACACTGAGAGACAAGTCATGCCCAGAGTCGGCTACTCAGCTCATGTGCTTTGTACCATCCTTTTCTCTCTCTCACTCTCCTTCCTCATCTTTGTTTTTTCACTATTTACCAGGTAGCTTGTGATTTTTTTTCTTTTATCCAATCTTTGCCGTAAGTGATAAACACTGAAAGGGGATGGAGTGAAGAGTCACAAAATTGGCAACATTTCTGCTTACAGGAAAGCCAGCTCACTTGTAGGTGTGTACTACACCCTGGCCACAGGCTTATTGTTATTCATACTAAAGAGCCAGGCACATTGTGTACCTTATATAAGTTTTCCATCTTACCAATGAAAACAGTTTGTTTCTCGCTTTGAAGTTTTAAAGCAGAACTTGTTCATGACCCAATTTCACTAATAATTCTCTTAAGTAACCCTTGTACTCATTTAAAGATTTTTTTTCCACCCACTGTCTGTCTAGCCTGGTTTAAAATTTTTATATATGTACTTTTAAAAAATTGATTAGCTGGAGAGCTGCCCATTCCTCTGTGCTGTATAATAAGGATTTTAAAACTGCACACTGAATTCTGTATAGTGTAATTAAAACTGACCCACATTTGGACCTGAGTACACCAGGACTTAGCCAAACTTGCCATGAGCTGAGTTCTGGTGGCAGATGGGAACTAATGAGGACACACTCCACTCCAGAATTTCCCAGCTGCTTGGCCCCTTTTTGTACAAACAAGGTTTGGAGCGAAGTCCGGATCCCAAGAGCATGTTCTGTAAATGTGCTGTACCCAATGATTTGGGAAATGTTCTCACAAAATTGGGCTGTTTCAAGGTATCCATAAGGCCTCAGTGACTTTCAGATTTAAATTCAAAGGGGCCTTTTGTGCTTTCTACAACCAATTTTTAATTTTCAAGTGAATAAAACATCGCATTCCCCCGTCTTTTCTCTCATGCCTGGTGATGGAATGATCACTTTATATCACAACCTGGAAATTTGCAGGTGATTATCTCAGAGACAGTTGTACATCAGGATACACAAAGTCTCCTTGCAACCTATGGATCTCTTCAACTGGTTTGATGTCCTGGGACTATTCAGGCAGATGTAATTGAATCAGTCTGAAGCAGCTGTAGCTGGCATGTGGTCTCTCAGATTGCTAGCACCTGCTTGTTTTTTTGCAACTCACTAGAGTGAGAGAAGTGCCAAAACCAGCATTGGTCTTGGAGCAGATAAAGCACTCCAGATCTTATATCCCATTCCCCTTCCAACCTAGCCACATCATCACTGGTGCCGAAATTAATAAAATCCCTTTTCATGATTAGGTCTGAGGTATACTTTTACTTCTCATTCTTCTCCGTATTCAGATCCTGACATACTGACCATGCAAATCCAAAAAAATAAGGGAGTATAATGGTGATCAGGTGGCTTTGGGCCTCTCTTATCATTAGACAACTGGGTAGCCTGTGGTTTGCAGAATCATTTAAATGAATGCACCAAATTCATTTGCTGTTCCAGCACAGTCTTATTGGCACAGAGAATAAGCAGATAATGTATAACAAACTGTGAGCTGTTATGGAATATGATGAATACACTTCCTTAGCAAGAGGGAATGTAAAATGGAGCTATCTCTCTAATATAAGGTCTAAACTAACCACCGTGGATTTCTTCAACACTTATTATGTGCAGGAAAATGAAGTATACTAAAAAGATAAAAATTTTTGGACATAATAAGTATGTAAAATTTATTTTGAAATACACAGACTTGGATTTTTTTTTTGGAGATGGAGTCTCGCTCTGTCGCCCAGGCTGGAGTGCAGTGGCGCAATCTCAGCTCACTGCAACCTCCACTTCCTGGTTTCAAACAATTCTCCGGCCTCAGCCTCCTGAGTAGCTGGGACTACAGGCACATGCCACCACAGTCGGCTAATTTTTTGTATTTTAGTAGAGATAGGGTTTCACTGTGTTGCCCAGGCTGGTCTCAAACTCCTGAGCTCAGGCAGTCCACCCGCCTGGGTCTCCCAAAGTGCTAGGATTACAGGCGTGAGCCACCACATCTGACTGGATTTTTTAAAAATGTTTAAACTCATTTAAAAAGGAGTTGTTTATCTTCTCTTTGTTTCATTTTATTATTTGGCAGGCATATATTTAATCGTTAAGTGTTATCAATATCCTAATGTTTAATTTGAATCTGGTCATAATAAAGACAACATATTTACTTACATTTTATAGCTTATGTTGCAAAGCTTTTATAAAATGGGTTTAATATTGATAATATTTTGAGAGAAGCTATGACATAAATGGAGTTCACAAATAATGGTAATAAGAGTGAATTCTAAAATGGTAATTTATTGTCATCAGCAGATGACTGTGTTGCAAGGCATGACTACATGCTGTGAGCACAGAGAAGTATCTATGGTACTGACTGCAAGAATCTTATGATATTTGAGGAGACATGATACAGGTTTTTAAAAAAATAAAATAAGGCGCTCTCAATGTCAAATTGCATGCTCGAGACCTGGATTTGTTGTAAAATGAATGCTACAAACATTTTTTTTTTAAGTTGGCAGTCTAGTTGTGAAGTCAGTGTTCTAAATTCAGCATCCCCTGTCTCTCCTTCACTGTCCATGAGACAACACTAATCCGTTATGGCTGTCTCTGTCTCTACACCAAAACTTGACCTCAGAGTCCCTCTGAAGACAGTACTTTAGACAACCATTACCAATTGTTGGAAGTTTCATGTAATAGGAAACCCATTTGCCATTGTTGAAAAAATATCATTAAGTGCCAAACATATTTAGTGGAGGCAGAGATCTCTGTGAACTGCTGGGAAGAGGCTGAACTTAAGCTGGGCCTTGAAAAAAAGCATGAAACATAGGACATGAGGAAATAAGAAAGGAGAACATCAAGCATTGCCAAGCTGAGTAATGTGTACAAATGAGTTAAGATTGGAATTATATGGCATAGTCAAAGATAATGAGTAGACCTCAGGTATAAACAAATAAGTGGTCATATAATTATTAGTTTAATGTTTTTCTCCTCTGCTAGACTGTAAACTGTGAAGTGTGATAATATTTTTTTCTTCTTTTTTTAAATTATACTTTAAGTTCTAGGGTACATGTGCACAACATGCAGGTTTGTCACATATGTATATATGTGCCATGTTAGTGTGCTGCACCCGTTAACTCATCATTTACATTAGGTATATCTCCTAATGCTATCCCTCCCCCCTTCCCCCACCCCACGACAGGCCCCAGTGTGTGATGTTCCATTTCCTGTGTCCAAGTGTTCTCATTGTTCATTTCCCACCTGTGAGTGAGAACATGCAGTGTTTGGTTTTCTGTCCTTGCGATAGTTTGCTCAGAATGATGGTTTCTAGCTTCATCCATGTCCCTATGCTACTCAGACCATCCTATCTGAATTTGATCTCCCATGTGTTTCTGTAGGTTCTTATTGTTTTCATTCATATACACAATTTACTGCACAATTTTGGGTGCAGATTATCACTGCCAAAATTCTGTATGAGGAATATAGGGGAACTCAAAGAAGTTTTTATTCTTTTTAAATTTATATAAGAAAATGAAAGAACAATAATTTTTAAGAAGCTGATTTTTATTTTTATAAATACTGTGGCACTTTCAAAACTGACTTGGAGGAATTTCTATTTTAACTGTAGTATTTAAGAATTATACTGTTAATACATATCTCTGGTTTCAGGGAATAAAGACACAATATAGTAGAGTAGAAAGAGTACAGGGTTTAGAAATAGAAGAGAGGGATTTAAGTTTCTCCATTATCACTTATTGGCTGTGAGATATAGGCAGCCCTTCATGTGCTTTTACACTGTTTCCTCATCTGTAAATTAGAGATGACAACGTACCAAAGCACTTTAAAATTTTAAACATCTCTTCTTCTTCCTCCTCTCATTAGTCATCATAATCATAATGCTATTCTGAAACCATGTAATGAAATATGGTCTTCTGTATAGGTCCTTTTTTTTCTACCACTTATTATTTGCTCTAGCTATTGCAGATTTACTTTACATCTTGAGTAGAGCATTATACTAATCTAAAAAGAAGCAAGAATTCCAGAAACACCCTATAACCTAGTCATGGCTAATATTTACTGTTGAGCTATTTGTACCTCAATAACAATTCTCTGTCATTTGTAATATAACTGCTTAATATAAATAATTTATGTATTAAAAGTCAATGTTTTATACCAATCCCAAACAGTGCCTTTTTATGATTTATTTTATATTTATTCATTCATTTAATTCAAATTATTGTAGCTACTGACACAAATGCATTCACTTTCTACCTGATTATATAGGAATACCCTAATTATCTATATTCACATCTCATTGAACTTATAAAGTGTTAGGAGACCAGTGTCTGAGAAAAAAAGTCAAATATAAATAGATTCATCTCTGAGTTGTAAGAACCTTCTGTTCCCACCTTTAGAATATTTGGTGACTAATTAATTAAGTAATGAATGCACACCTCTTAAGTTAAAAAACCAAAAGAAAAAAATTTGATATTGCAGTTTCCTAGGAAGTTAATGTTTTCATTCTTTTATCTTTTAAGCATGTAATATCTAATAGTTAATATCTGCATGTATCATCCTTATGGTTTGAGAGTCTTTAAGGGAAATTATTAATACAATTTATATTTTTCTAAACAAAAGGATTCCTCTACATTTAGGGTAAAAATGTGTGAATAGATATTTCACACATTCATATTTGTGTGAAATATATTTTCAAAATATATTTCTTAAACTATTTAAAAATAAATTTTTAAAAGCATTTGAACTTTTTACACTATATTTCATTCTTATATTTTGTTAAGCATATCAAAAGAGGATTATACCACAGTTGATGACTTTTTAACGATAAAAAATTAAATAAGGTAAGACTATCTGAAATTTAAGATTTAAGTGTAACTACATAACGATATGCACAGAAAATAAATAGAGATATTGAAAATTAACAAAAATGTTGCTTTTATAATGGCTTATATTTGTGTAGCAAATAGGATAGCTGAGTTTAGTATTACTTAAGAAATGGTTAATTCTGTGTATCAGGAGACAATTCAAACATAATCTTTAATCATGCTGGTCTGATGCCTCAAGCCATGCTCTGTATACTTATTAGGGTCTTTGCCAAGTGTCATTATAGTAATACACTCTAGACCAAAAGAAAATTGATTTTCTTCTGTGTAAATTTGTTATTGATATTATATTTAAATTTCTATTGATGAAAAGTTAGAATATATAGTATCTGAATCAAGTTATTCAGGAACGTAAATAATTTTTTATTTGCGAACTGATTTATGTCCAATTAAGTAATGTCCAGAATACTTTTGCTATTGACCACATATCATTGTCAAATATTAATTATTTACATCAATATACCGCTTGAATTCTTAAAAATATAAAGGCCTCACTTTATCACCCAGGCTGGAGTGCAGTGGCATGATCATGGCTCACTGCAGTCTCAACCTCCCAGGCTCAAGCAATCCTCCCATCTCAGCTTCCCCAGTAGCTGGGACTACAGGTGTGTACCACGATGCTCAGCAGATTTTTAAATTTTTTTGTAGAAATGGGGGTCTCACTATGTTGCCCATGCTGGTCTCAAACTCCTGGGCTCCAGCAGTCCTCCTGCCTCAGCCTCCTAAAGTGCTGGATTTACAGGCAGGAGCCACTGCACCCAGCCTATTAATTTTCTTTTCTTTTCTTTTTTTTAATGACCAATTCCACTTTAAGATCAGTTTCTGGCTTGCTTGAAAGGATTGGATTAGAAGACGTATCACTTTTGGAGGACATCTGCATTGGATTTAAGAGGGAACAACTCCAAATAGAGGACAGTACATTTTGTTTGAGGCTTACTACTACCAGAAACCATCACTGCAACCTCTAAGTTTTCTCATTGATTTTTATTTGTCCTTATGTGCTTCTATCAACTGGAGGCTTTGAGATCACTATTTACACTTACAAACCTGCTGTACCTCTTCCTCTGTTTTAGTCCTAGAGAGTACAGGGAAAGTGTACTAGTTACCTATGGCTGCTGTAGTAAATTATGATAAACTGGGTGACTTAAAAACAACAGAAATTTATTCTCTCATAGTTCTGGAGGCTAGAAATCAGAAATCAAAACGTAGCAGGGCCACATTCCCTCTGAAGGTTCGCAGTGAAAATCTTTCCCTGGCTCTTCCAACTTCTGATGGTCCCAGGTATTCTTTGGCTTTTGGCACTATCACGTCAAACTCTGCCTTCATCTTTACAGGACCTTCCCCTCTGTATGTATCTCTCTGTGTCCTCTCCTCCTATTAAAAGCATATCAGTTATTGGATTTAGGACCCACCTTAAATCCAGGGTAATTTTATCTGATGATTCTTATTAGTTGCATCTGCAAGGACCTTGTCTCCCAAGAATGTTACATTCTGAGATTCCAGGTGAACAGGACATTTTGGGGACTCTAGTCAAAATTCAACCTACTATAGAGAGTAATTTTATTTTTCTGTAGTGAATATCTTTGGAAGTCTTATTTACACACTGCTATGGTTTGAATATTTGTCCCCTCCAAAACTCATGTTGAAAGTTAAGCCCCAGTGTGGCAGTATTGAGGGCTGGGGCCTTTAAGAGGTGGGTCATGAGGGCCCATGAATGGATGAGTCTTTTCTTGAGTTAATGAATTAATGGGTTATCATGGGGGTGGGACTGGTAGCTTTATAGGAGGATAAAGAGAGACCTGCAGTAACACAGTCTGCCCCCTTGCCATGTGATGTCCTACATTATCTCAGGACTCTCTAGAGAGTTGTCACAGCAAGAAGGCTTTCACCAGTTTTGCCCCCTCAACCTTGGACTTCCCAGCCTCCAACTGTAAGAAATAAATTTCCTTTCTTATAAATTGCTGAGTTTCAAGTATTCTGTTATAAGCGACAGAAAAGAGACTAAGACATATGCTAACATGTTAATTATTTTTCCCCTCGGTAGTTGACAAAGTTTATCCTATCCTCTGTTTTTAGAATACTTGTTACATTAGCACCTTAGTATTTTTTATGAATTTCATGGAATTATGAATCATTTTCTGTCATACTTTTTTTAACTACTGAAATTTATCATTATAGATGACAAAGTTGAGGTATAGAATAGGTTACCAACAGTCACTAAGTCTGCTGATGGACTGCAGAATGAAAAACTGACATTGGTATCATCCATCTTTTCTGTGAATCCATGTGTGTTGAGATGCCAAATATACTTTTATAGTCCATGGCACTTCCACATAACATTACTTGTGACCTAAATAAATCATGAGTTGTAGAAAATGTTTTTCATAATGATCTCCAGATTCTATAAGCCAAGTATACAATTGAAATTTTGTGTCATAGATGGACAAAAATATTGTGCTAGATGATTGCATGTTGAGACCACGAGGTAATCCATCTAATTTCTGTACTTAGCATCAGCCAGGTCTTTATTAGAGAACTATGGATATGGCCACACATGCAAATACACATCCATTAAATGAACACTGGAATCATAAATATCCAGGTCTAGATTAAAACAGCAAGCCCAAGGCTCAGAAGGTTAATTTTTAACTTCAAATAACCAGTAAGTGGCTGAGACAGGACTAAACTCAGCTCTGCTCAACTCAGACACCTGTTTTTTCTACTTCTCCCAAGTTGATTCTCAAACTGCAGGAAATCTTTGTGTTTTTCCCCTTGTAAGTAAGGAGCAGACCACTTTTAGGGTGAGTGGGTAGAGGTAGCAGAAGGTGAAGTAAACCATTCCTAAAAGAATTGGGATATAATTGGAAGCATTTGTTGACCCTTTCCACCTCATGGTTTTGGGATATTACAAGTACATTTTCTTTAAGAATGCTCAATAAGCCAACACTTTGAATTTTAAACATAGATAATTAATAGAGTGATTATATGAATTAATCAGAACCAGTATTATAGGTCTCATCTACTGAACAGTTTCTCTAGCTTTCAGCCCTTTTGGTGCATTTCTGTTCTGGATAAAATATAATTGTATGCTCATAGGACAGAAAAATTTTACAAATGAGCTTAGGCTTCCCTGCCAGAAAAGAAAGGATGAAATATAAATGAAAATGAAAATTAAGTAATCCCTGAAATGTTAATATAGTTAAATGTAAAAATATGCCTTTGATAATACCAGACTGGGATTTGCACCCAAAACACATTAATTGAATTAACCTATTTTAGTTTGTCTTGTACCTGTTGCCGAAAATAACAAAGAGAAGAAACTATTCTTTTGTTAGATAGCAGATTTCTTTCTGGTGTGGATTACTCTTCTATCATGAGTAAATGATTACAATTCAGTTGATCCCAGGCACTAGAGACAGAGCTCTGAACTAGAAGACCCAGAGAGAGACACTAAACAAATTAACAAATGCATAAATAAGATCCATTCAAGAAGTGGTAAGTGCTGCTCATGAAGCACAACTACAACAAAAAGGATAAAGAATGGCTGGTAATCCGGGGGCAGGGTGTAGGTGGCCTTTTTGAGGAAATAAAATTTGAATTCTAAGACTTGAATAACGTGAAGGAGCCATTCAAGGGAAGATCTCGCTTACAAGAAATGCAATCTCTAAATCATTACAGGTTATGCAGGGTTGTGCATCCAAGGGGTGTGTGTGTGTGGGTTAGAGTAACTGTGACAAGGGAGGAGTGTTCTGTCAACTATTAACAATGTACATTTGGGAGGTCTGCTTCCTCAGGGGCAACCAGTTGATCCTCCTCTTTATCCTGGTATTAAATATAGCCATAGTAAGCATTTGGGAATGGATTAAAAATGCTTAACCATATCTCCTTAAACTTTGCCATATCCCATAAATTTTAACCATATCGCCTAAAATTTTGTTATTTCTGAAATCTGTACTAAGTTTGGCCACAAAGGGAGGAATTGAATTCATTGCTTCTCTTAGCTCTCCCTGGCAATTTCATTGTCTGCTCTGGTACCAGGGTTTGTTAGAGAAGCTACAGGGATTTTTGAGTCATCATTTCTCCCTTTGGTAAATCACTGCTTCAAGTAGTAATATCAGCCCTTTTCCTCCTTTTCCGTATATCAAGACTGAAACTGAAAATGAAGGGTTAAACTGATTTCTTTTGATTAGTTTCATAGGAGCCCAAGATTTAACATAGAACTTTTTCGGAATATATAGTTATCTCTCCACTTGAGGTGAGCACGGGAAATCTATTTTTCTCATTTCTACTTTCATCTTGAAACCGAAATTTCACCAAAAGCTTCATTCAGAATTTTTTTATTCATAACTAAGCAAAGATGTATGGTAGTAAATCATTGAAACGGATTATCTTTGATTGAATTTTCCTGAGTTTAATGTGTCTAATCAACTTTTCATTCACCACATTATTTTCCCATTGCTTGATGTTATACCAGATAATAGTATTACCATGACCCAGGCTGATATTATGTGAAAAAATGCACAAGGAATTACTCTGAACATTTGAAAAATACAGTCAGATAACAGTTTCAGAAATTGTTAGCTTTTTCGATGTGAGAGTCTAACTATTTTTCACTACAGATACTAAAAATTTATCAATATACTTTTTAGTAGGCTTTAGCCGCGTCCTAATTTACAAACGAAACTATTCTTGCCAGTTATACCCTTGAATCCTACCAAGGAAATTCCATGGTTCTATCCTTATCGCAATCGAACCCAGAAATGGAGAAATGGACTACTTGCTTTCTTAGAAATACCACAGTGCACACTTTCCTATATCTAACTGATATGACCATATAATTTGTCATCTCAATAATGATTGAGAGATTTTTGCTTTAAAACTATGTATCCAAATGATAGGAATATTAAGTCACAGTGGAAGAAGGCCGTTAATATACTGAAGCCTCAAGTATCACAAATTAAAAAAAAGATAGATATTACTATTTTAACTGTGAGCACGCACTATCAGGTTATCCAATATCAAAAAGATATTAAGAGTGCTTGTGGCAATATATACCTGAATTATAAATGAATTTTGATATTTTGACTTTTTGTTTATATGAGAGCATATATCAAGGGTAGATTCAACAAATCAGCTTGGTGGCTGCAGCTTTAAGTTGGCAGTAAAGTATGTAAGTAATACATTTCTGATCAGTCTTGTTTGATAGTCTTGTTTTAACACCTTGATAGAACTAAACCATTGAGACCCAGAGGTACTAGTGCATGGGGATAGTCGTTAAGATAATATTTAGTTTATTCAATGAGCCAGAATGTTCAGTGTATATATTGTTTGCTTTTGTTATAAAGACATGGCTACAGTCTACATACAAAATACCAAGTAGAGATTTGTTTATTGTAGTAGGCATAGGTGCTCAAAATGGATATTTAAGTCTCAAACATATTTTTCCACCATTCTGTATTGGATTATTAACACACAAAATTATGTACTGTTAGAACTATAAGGTAACTTACAGATTATTCTTTGAACTAATTTAGTTATTATTTTATAGTGAGGAAATGGAAACCCAGTGAAGTTGAATGATTTACCGTGGGACTAGACAAGTAGAATGAGAAATTTAACAGTCCAGTACTCTTTATTTCCATGTATATACCTTTCACCATTTACCATTACACTGAACAATCTTTGTGCTATTTGTATTTTTAAAATGTAGTCACAGGGTCAAAAAAAAGTTTGAATGGTACACAAGGATATAAAATGAAAAGTATGTCTTTACCAACTGATAGTACTATTCACCAGAGATAAAAAGTTTCAACTGTATTTGTGTAGAGAAATATATCTATATACCTTTAATTTAAAAACAGAAAGGGAATCATACTGTTCAAATACATTTGTACTTTTTTCTTAATGCCATGTCTTAGAGATTTTATATATTCTAGATACATTGTTTATATTTTGGTATCTTTTCCACTTTTTAAACAGATACTTAATATTTCCATTTTATGGATGTCACAAAATGTATTTAACCACTGCCTATTTATGGAAATTTGGTTATTTACAGGTTCTTTGCTGTTTAAAAATATTATAAAACAGCTTTCTAAATATATCCTTGCTTTTATTTTAATATCCACATAGCATACTTTCTTAGATATGTTTATATAATTAAAATGTTGATGCCTGTTAAAAATTTGCCTTCAAAAACATGTTTCTGACACATACATGTAACAACATCATATGAGAATTCCTGCTTTCTCACAGCCTCATCAGTACTGGGCTGTAGCAAATTTTTCCTAATCAGAAAAGTGAAAATGTTATTTCACCATTGTTTTGATTTACATTTCTTTACTTATGAGTTAGAGTAAACAACATATTAAAATTTCACTGGCCATTTACGCTGTTTTTACTTTTTTTGTGAATTGGCTGTAATACTTTTCTATATTTTTATACTGACTTTTAAAAATATTTTATTGGTTTGTATAGCCTCTGTATATTATGAAAAATAAATTTTCTGTAGTATGCGTTAAATATATTTCTTGGTTATTAATTTGCTTTTTGAGTTTTGTATATGTAGAAAATTGTTTTATGTAGTTTCACTTTTCAATCATTTCCAATTTTAGTATATGTGCTGCTGAAGCGACCACTCATTTTTCAATCATTTCCTTTATGGCTTAGAAAAATTCTTACACCCAAAAAATTACTCAGATTTTCTTCTAGCACATTTATGATTTAGCCTCTTAATATTTATATCTTTGATTCAACCAAAACTTATTTTTGAGAGTGAAAATAAAGTTTAATTTTATCACTTGAAATAAGAGCATCAATTTTTTAATTCTTTGAATTCTTGTGAATTTTAGATTTTTCTGAAACTTTGTGAACTTTTTAGGAAGGCAGCGATCATCACTAAGGTAAAAAGAAAGTGTATTAGACCGAGAAATGTAATTTAAAATTTGACATTTTTTATTACTTATCAATCCCTGATGTCTATTCTTGGTAATATAGGAAAATCCCAAGAAAACATCTTGTTTATAAAAATATATAATTATATTTTGCTAATTTAAGCAATGATTAAATCAGTGAAGCCATCATAGAATAAATCAAACCCCTAGTGAGATACTTTTAACAGCAAATCCAGTTCATATGGTAATATTAATTTTACTTACTTAGCAAAGCACTTACTTATCAGTAAGACCCTATATCTGTACAAATGAAATCAAAATGTGAAAGTTGTAATTTAAGCGGGACACAATAGCTTAGTGATAAATAGATTTGTTTGTGCCTTGAAAAGTTCACTTCAAGTAATCATTGTTATTAAAAGTCAATTATTTCACATGGTTTTTGTAAGCATGAAAAGCAGATTGGAGACTCTTTCTAACGGTTGTGCTGACTGACATCTTTGTAAGATTTGTAAATAAGTGAAAGATCCATTGAGCTAGAAAAGTTGAATATTCAGCAATAAAAGAGCATTGTCCAGTTTAACATCTATTATATTTATATCTGTAGTTGACAAGGAGAGAAGTAAGTATAGGTGAAATGTGAAATATAACTGGAGAGAGGGATTAGGAAATGTCATTTAACTTTTTTCCTACTCTTCCTTTTATTTTTAATATAATATTTATATTTCCCTTCTAAAAGTAGTACACTATCAATGTAAAACTATTTGGAAAACACAAAAGGACAGAAAGCAGACAAGAAAATTGCCATTGATATTACTATTACCACTTAAAGAAAAAGTTATTAATATTTTGGTGTATATATGTATGTATGCATGTAACAACATAGGATTATGCAAGGTTATGATTCAGATTTTTCAACTAGCAATATATTATGAATATTTGTTTCTGTCAATATTTTTTGTGACATGACTTTTTTATTGATTATATAGTATTCCATACAATGGATGTATTATAATTTACCTAGCCAATCTCTTATTTTTGGACATGCTTCCAATTTTTCTCTAGTAAACATAAATTACGATGAATATTATTGTGACAATATTTTTTATAAACATCCCTGATTATGTCATCAGGTAAATACTTAAGTATAATAATTGAGTCAAAGAGATATGTATTTTAGAGGTTTTGATACATTTAGCTATACCATTTACACATTGCTGTGTCTGTCCCAGCAGTATCTGAAAGTATCTATTTGTTCATACCCTCATCAGTTCTTGGCATACAACTTTATATGGTTCAAAGAAAAACTCTCAGTGGTCTGGCAAGAATGAATACACAGAGGTGGGAAGAGGTCAAGCAGAGGTAAGTGATGTTTTTGTCTAAGAGATGTTGCAGGCTGCCTCAGGCTATGGAGAACAGCTTTCTCCAAAGCAAACTTGCATTTTCAAAGGCGGCCCAGACTCTGCGTGCTAACTTGGCACAGTTGAGATGTCCTTGTTTGCTTTAAGACAGTGGCCTGACCCTTCAATCACATTCAGTGATCAAGACCACTTACTCATACTAATCATTGCACACAGAAAATACATGAAAGATTTGTATTCATCACTCCATATATTTTGCCTCTCAAGTGTCATGAAACATTCAGGGTACATTAACTGGCAAATGCACACCTGGAGTATGTTACTTAGCTTTAGAAACTGCTAATTTTTAAAAAATCAAATATTTCATTTTGAGGAAAAAAATCAGTTTTGGATTTTGAGCATATATATCATCTTTCATTTTGGCCCAATTAACCCAGCAGGTGTGTGTAAATTAGGTCACTACTTTGTCACCGTGGTAACATGCATTGGGGAGGTGGATCTTAACCACCTCCAGCACAGGTGATGTTGGCTGAGTTGGTATTAAGAGGTGCTTTAGAAACAAACAAGGCAGAATTTAATATGTTAGAGTGTAGAAAATAGGTCTGATGTGGGATACCAACAGATAATTCTATCACACGAAAACAAGTACTATCTCAAATCTGTATAAACAAGAAAGATTAATGAGCCTTAGAAACAGGAATTGTGTTGTAAAACTTACTAACAGTCTCTGAAAGAACAGACACTACAGCACTCAGGAGGCGGTAGTCTCATTTCCTCATGGAGCAAGGGATTTGAAGGTCAGGGTCAGGTTCTCTGCAATTTAAGGCTGTTTTTAGAACTAAGCCATGGTTTTCGGAGGATCAACAACTTCCTAACTACTCGTTCTAGTGACTAGATTTTAGTCACTACTGAGGGTTTTTTTAAAGTGCAGTGTTGAATTATTTCTTTTAAGTGCTCTTTTGATCATTATTCATAATTGTTTATGGGTTAACAAGTTGGCAGAGTTGGTCTATGCCAGCACTCCAGCACTCATACGGTCCCGATAACTCAGGCTTCTTCTCACCAGGTGGAAAATCAGACATGCTTCAAGATCGCTAGTTGAGATTGTGCAATCTGTTTGGCTGCTAAAGGTTCCAAATTATGTGGGCATTCTGCAGCCCCACAGAGTGGTAGAATTTCTTCACTTATCACTGACAAGTTCACACTTCTTTGGGTCACTAAAATTGTAAATATGCATTATCAGATGCAGAAAATAGGCCAAATTAATAATGTCAATTATATGTCCAAGGAAATGCATCTCCCATGACCGTTTGCAGCACCCAGATATGGATGGTAATTCTATCGAGCCTTTGGTGCCAATTAGTACCTGGCTTTAAAATTTTCAGTTTGCCCTTATGTCCTGCTTTACATTTGTATAACTTGTTATAATCTTGAAGCATTTTTGTATACCATATTTGTGTGATATTTTAGACATGGCATTTCAGAAACTTGAATGCACCTAGTGTTTATTTTCAGTTGGTTGTGACTGCAGCTTTATTAGTTATTTTGTGTGTTTTCAATAGTTAATATTTACAAAATGCTGAACAAACCTCTTCAAGATTGCTTTCCATTATCTCCTTTTCCATGTGTCAAGGATGAGAGCTACAGAGAGAAGAGTCATAGTGACTCACCCTGTGTCACAGAGTATGTGAATTTACTTTCAAAGGAGAGTCAAGGGTCCCTGGTTTTCAGTTCTTTTTTTTTTTTTTTTAATTCTCCAAGAGTCATGCAGGTTTGGAGACTTACAAAGGGATAGCATTGCTGAGTGGAGAAACATTTGACTCAAGTACTCTTTTACCCCTAACATCTCTTACCATTTCCCTCCCTATATTCAAGTCTTCTTTTCCATCATCTCTCCAGTAGATGCTGAAAACCATTTCTTTTTGAAGAGCTGGTTCATATGATAAAGACCCAAAGTCTCAATAAAATCTATTAACCTGTTAAGGGTAAGTGTATGCATTGTTCACTGGAGAGCATGATGCCATATTCTACCCTGTCTGCTTGGGGACAAGGCCGATGGCAGCACAAATTAGCATCAGAACAGAGCTTTATCACAGTGGAATCCCAGGTTGTTTTAGGAATGAGACACGAAACAAAAATAGATAAAGGGATTAAATCTATCAAATATAATAGAGGAAATTGTAGTAGATTCAGGGAACTTGGACCCCTGAATTGTAGTAACCAAGCTGGAGAGGAAATGGACAGTTAAACAAAGTAGGGCTGTTTCTTTTTTTCGTTGTTTGATGAAATAATTTTTGCCCCTTTTAAATGGTATGTTAAAAGAGAGAGAGGGAGCCTGGTATATCTGAAACAAAGAGCTTACACAGTCACCAAGCTGGTTGGTTTTTATACCTTCCTTTACTGAGTATTGTCCTTCAGTACAATACAGAGCCATTTCTTTGTTCTCACAAGCTAGCAGTTAAATTGTATGTAAATGTATGCAAATTAGATGCTGTCTAATAAAGAGAGTCATTAGATGGAAGAAATATTTAGTTTAGAAAAAAAAAAGCAGGTGTATTGTGTAAAAGAAAATGTAAGGCTACAAAAAAGCCCAAACTTTTGTGGACAGTTATAGAAAAAATTATTAAAATAGATTTTTAAAAGACTTACGTCTTCCTGACCTTTCCTTTGTGCTTATATATATGTATGTGTTTTAAAAATATTTACATATAAAACTAGGGGATTGGCTTCTTTCCCAGAATTACTGGAAGCACCTTCACCAGGAACATTTGGACTTGAATAATCTCCACAGCAGCATTTTCCTTCTTGAATTAAATGAATTGTAAAATGAATGATTTGCCCAAGAACACTGACTGCTTATTTGGGTTCCTTTCCCATAGGTTCATAGAGGCTTAGTGGCTCCGTGGTGTGTATCTTGCTATTTTAAGGTTTCCTTTCCACACTACTCCACTCCAGTCTCTCTAATATGAGCTTCTTAAAAGATACCTAGACTATAAGCTCCTTGAGAGGAACCAACAGTTCCTTTTAAACCTTATCAATGCTGTATTCAGTGTTTAGCACGATGCCTAGTGTTTACTAGCACTCATATCTATTTTTAATAAGTGAATGATTGGTTTTAATGGTTAAGTAGTTATGGGTATGTCAAACACCTTTCTATTCTTTAGCATATAGTTATTGAAACAATTTCTCAGGCTTGCATTTAACAATTATATGGTAAATGCCTGGTGAAAAAAATATTTTACCATCCAGTTTCCTTAAGTCAACTGTAACAAAGGTGTTGAGTGTTCAACACTATATTATTTATTGTGGTGGCTATTTCTGGGGCAAAGATGAATAGGCAGCATAGTTTCTCTTTAGGAGCAGCTAATCTACTAAAGGTATCAGATAAATATAAATATACACATATTTAATACATAGTACACTGTACTATGGAAGCATGAGATAAAATATTATGGAAGAATGAGAGAGAAAGAATTTCCAACCTATGAGTATCATACATGGTTTCTTGGAGGAAAGTGGAACTGAACTAAGCCTCGAAGTTGGTAAGGAACAGATGGTTGGCTATGGTGGGGTGGAGAAAAGCAGAGTTGCAGAATTCTCTATGTTGTAGTCCCAAATTAATAGTAATGTACTAGATTTTCTTCTACTGTCTTGTGAATTTCCAGCAACAGCTTGATTTTAACCTCCGCAGAAACACAAATGAGAGCTGTGATGGAAACAATAATTACTAGAGTCCAGTTTTAACTCCAAGTCAAAATTTTAGTCACATTCAGCCCTGAATAAGACATAAGGCAAAGCATGCAACAGGACTTCATAACTTTTTAATTGTAATGCATTATAAATATAATTTTTATTTTATCTTATTTTTTTAGAGATGGGGTGTTGCTCTGTTGCCCAGACAGGAGTGTGGTGGCACCTTCTTAGCTTACTGCAACCTTGTACCGTTGGGCTCAAGCGATCCTTCTGCCGCAGCCTGCTGAGTATGAGGATGCAAAGGCATAAGAATGACACAATGGACTTTGGGGACTCAGGGGGAAAGGGTGTGAGGGATAAAAGACTACAAATTGTGTGCGGTGTATACTGCTCAAGTGATGGGTGCACCAAAATCTCACAAATCACCACTAAAGAACTTACTCATGTAACCAAACACCACCTGTTCCCCAATAACTTATGAGAATAAAAAATTTAAAAAACAAACAAACTACAGGTGCATGCCAACAAACCCCACTAATTTTTAAAAAATTTTTGTAGAGATGGGGAACTCGTTATTTTGCCCAGGCTGGTCTTGAACTCCTGACCTCAAGTGATCTTCCTGCCTTGGCCTCCCAAAGTGCTGGGGTTACAGGTGTGAGCCACTGCACCGAGCCTAAAATTTATTATTCATAATGTATAATATTGTCCATGGTGTGAAATAAAATTTGGGGGATAGGAGATTTAGGGACCTAGAATGGAATACCTCATGTATGTAAAGTGTCTTACAGTTCACAAAGCACCTTCCTAAATTATTATTTTAATTACAACTATTGAGGTAGCAGAACTGGTGTTATTATTTTAATTTTGCAGATGAGGGAACTGAGGTTCCAAAAAGTAAAATCACTTAACCATTAAATGTCATAGCCAGGTTTTCCTGATAGGTTGTCCAGTTCTTTCCACGTGCCTCATTGTCACCCAGAAGCAACACAAGAGAGAGTTATATAGAACTATATACTATAGAGTTATAGTTCTATATATATACTTCTATATATAGTTATAATTCTATAGTATATAGTTCTATATAACTCTCTATATGCTTCTATAAGCATCATATATCTAGTTTTCTAATTTTATTCTAAATATTTTTTATTGATTTGGTTTTATATGCCAATTTTCTCCATTTTAACATGGGTAAAATATGTGAGACCCAAACTGAGGGAGATGTGTATGGGTGAGAAACTGATTATTTTGGTAACTGGTATGGATATGAAAACCATAATGAGTCTGTGGATTGCAAGTATTTTAATTTATTTTCTTGACTTTTGAGTTAAAGAAAAGATTTCAATGTGAAGGTGCAAAATATGCTGCACTGAACTAATCTTGGAGGTAACCAAAGGGCTGTGGGACTAACAGCTTTTGATATTACTTAGTGCTTATTATTGTTATTATTATTATTTCTTTTTAATTATGCAAAGTGCTAATCAGTTTGATTATGCACAGTGCTAATCAGGTTAATTATGCAAAGTGCTAATCAGTTCTTCTTGAAGCACATGAGGAGAGCAGAGGTGCTGGCGGTGAATGGCATAGCTAGATGGGGGTAGTCACGGCAGTCATTCCTTATTAAGATAGGAGTAGACAAGATAGCAAGGGGGATTTATCCATAAAAATAAATAGGAAAAGAAAGAGGACTGGGAGCACATGAAAGATTGTAGTTTGGGCAGGACATTGCTTACACATAGAAAGCTCTTCTCCCTTGTAGCATAGTTTGGTTGGATAGTCTCTGCTATATTTTGAAGGCACTCATTTGAAGCCAAAAAGACTGCAGAGGGAAAGAAACAGAGTATTGTATAGCTAGACAAGTTGTCAAAACAACTTATTGTAGTTGGCAAGCACCAATTCCTGGGAGGACAGTAAAGGAAGTAGAATCTAATAGACCTATACATGAAAAAGGACATCAATAAAGAGAATTGAAAAATTAAGGGAGTGCCATTCTGATAAAATAAACAAGGCCATCTCACTGCTGCATTGTTATTGGGACGGTCGTCTGTGTAGCCTGTTTCCTGAGGTGAACTGAGAGTTGGCTTCTTGGTGCTGGCAGTGGTCTCTATTGAGAGTGCTGATGACGAATATGACAATAAGGGTTTTATGTAATAGCTCCTAGTTGGATCAGCTTTGCTGCTGCTGAAATCAAAGTGAATTTTAATATTAACTTGCAGGTCTGTGCTTATTAAGCTGGGTGACTTCCTGTGAAGATGAGTTTATAGCAATATGTTCATATGTTTTTACAGAACAATCATGATGGTGCTCCCTTAAGAATGCCCTTTGTATTCTGTCCTCCTGTTCTATTCTGTGGTTTGATAAGCTATCAATGAAATGCTGTGGTACCTACTTGTTTGAATGTATTCAGAGAGCAGAAAGCATTTCAGGATTGCTTAGTGAATATTCATTTTTTAAAAAATGTTTTCAGTCCATGAGACTTTTCCTTTACTCAGGAGTTTAAGCAAATGTATATGTTATTTATAAAAGGGAGGGTCTGCTTCCCCCTATATAACCTGACAGAGTATTTATTTACCTTTTCTTTTTAAGCCTATGTCTAATCACAGCTCATCTTCACAAATGCCTGAAGTGATCTTGATTTCTGGAAATGTCCAAATAAAAATGGTAAGAGTGCTACAGAGGCAAAGGCATTGATGATACCTCCAGAATAGGGTGTATTCATAAGTTATTTGTCCAGGCGGTGTTGGTTCTTGGATAAAGACAGGCTTTCAGTTTTCATAATTTCTTTAACCTGGAACAATTTCATTTTAAAATATGAAGAGAATGACATAAATCTTTGGTTTCCAAGGAGAGTCTGGAAAGAAATAGATTGTTAGAGGACAGCGCCCACAAATTGAGAAAGCCTGTTGGGGGCCCTTTGGGAATTTGGCTGGAAAATTATGTTATAAGCAGTCCTTCTGCTCAGCTTCATGGGAACATGGTTTTAGAAATGAAATATTGCTTCTGTGTTCCCCACCCCCCAAAACTAAGATAAGGATGAAATATTCATATTGTCCTTTATTTTCAGAATCTTTTGAGTTATTTCTCAATATGTTTAAAAACTTCTCTTAATTCCTTAATGATTCTGCCCAAAGGGTACTTTGTAAATTCTATTCATTGATAGTATACTAAACTCTTAATTCCTGGTGAAGGCATTTGAAGACAAAGACCTTGCTACATAAAACATTTATAATGTCACTGGGATGTTTAAAGGAGAAAATCATGTGATCCAAATGGCAAATAAAAATAAATTTAGTAACATCTAACTAAATATGACCAGTTTTCCATTTAATTGCATGCTTGCACCCACTTTACACACATTTCCATATATGAACCCATTAATTCCTTCACTAAACTGTGTTATTTGAGCACCTATTTTTTTTAAGTGTTCACTATGTGCTAGTTATAGTGCCATAAACTCTCCTAGGTACTGAGATACTATTGACCAAAAAAGAGAGAAGATACTGGCATCGTGGAGCTCACTGACACAGGACGACATGATAGTTTCTCATGATATTCAGCCTTAGAAACCAAGCTTTTGTATTTCATTTCTTCTCAGAACTTCTTTTAACAATCTATATGATTCAACTGCTGGGCCTCAGTGTCTTCAATTAGTCTCAAAATAAGAGGTAGGACTCGACGGTTCCCAAGGCACCTTCATGTCATTCATATTCGCTGTCCTAAAGTCGATTAGTTGATTAGACTATAAAGTGAAATTTATCCACTATTACCATATGAGCAGCCTTGGGATCATACAGAGTTTTTTGAGACTTTGATCTTTTAGGAAATAAGTAATTTCTAGCTAATTCTGTGGACACTACCTCCTTGGATTTAGGCCAAAATTGAATGTAGAAAGGGCGGACTTTGAAATATTCCACAGTTTGAATTTTGGCACTTGCAGTTACTAGCTGAGCAAGTCATAACCAACAGCTTTGATCCTCTGATTCCTCTTAGTTTCTACTTCAAACAGTGAGTATGAGTATTTAATAAATACTCCATAGTCAGTCTTTTTTTTTTTCCATTTCTGGCAACTGTAACCTTCGTGACTCTTGTTACCAAAAATGTCTTCAACTAATTCAACTTCCTTTCCTCAAACATCTTCTTTCTGCATTAAGTCAATACTTAGTTAACTCAGTATCTTCTCTCTCATTCGATCTTTACAGTTTTATTTCTTCCTGTTCTCTTTTGTATGTGCTTTTACTTCTCTACTCAACCTGAGTCAACTTTTGGTTACTTAAATTATTCATCATATGTAACATAATCTTGGTTACAACACAAAATGTGTGCAACTGTAATTCAAGTCAGTTAAATAGAAATATGTTTTCTACATCAGACCTGTACCGTAATTGTTTATATTTTTTACTTACTAGTGTACTGGAAACCTCTTGACTACAAGGGTTGTGGTTTTAATCCTTGTGTTCCCAGTATCTAGCATGGATTCTGCCAGTAAGCATCTCACAATCTAGCAAGGAGAAAGAATTTGAAAGCCGTAGGATATATGATCTCTCAGTGGAATTTTAAAGCAACAGGATATATGATCTGTTAGTAGGAAAGTGGAGATGTTGGAAAAGGCTTATGGAATAGATATTGGGAAGGCTTTATGGAGCAAATAATATTTGAGTTTGCTTGTTTAAAAAGGGTACTTATTTTTTTT
The DNA here is from genome assembly GCF_003255815.1 of Theropithecus gelada. Lineage (NCBI taxonomy): Eukaryota > Metazoa > Chordata > Mammalia > Primates > Cercopithecidae > Theropithecus > Theropithecus gelada. The sequence continues at coordinate 34,785,802 of NC_037669.1, read as the reverse complement.
TCCTGGCAGGAAGTGAAAATAAACTCTAGGCAGAGAGAAGATCATGAAAAGACTCAGGCATACATAAAGTCGGGAGAAACTGGGACCAAGAGACAGACAGGAAGACAAGAAGGGAAGATTAGGAGCATATTATGAAGGGCCTATGTGTTGTTTAGTCTTACATGAATAATCTTAGCTTTCTAAAGTAAGTATATATGGTTGTGGTATAGAGAGTATGGTGTTGCAATAATATGATCATTAGCTTTTTTTATGAAGAAGAAATAGACTTAACAACCAATGAATATAAGAAAAAAGACAATGAGAGATCATGTCAGAAAGAATGTCTGGATATGGGTTGCAACTCTACTCCACACTTGATTTGTGACCTTAAATAGTGAACTTCATCTTCCTAAACCACATATCTTTTAAGATTACTCGCTCACTGATTATTATTGAAGAGGACCCCTATTCCAGATGCTTTGGATCCCGGAGCTTGAGAATAATTGGTGTTTTTTAAGGAAAAAGGTACGTTTTATACCAGTAGCACATTTAGCCTAAGCTGGTGTTAGGGCATTTGGGAAGATAAAAAGGAAGACATATAAGAACAATATTCTTCTGGCCAGAAAAAGGCAAAAGGGGCCTCTAAAAGTAAAAGTAGAGTTATAACTTAGACTATCTAAGAAGGCAGAGATACTGAAAGGTGTATTTGGCAGAGCTCTGCATTTGGGGGTGAACATCAATCCATGGACCTAAAGAGATCATAGATTGCCCTGATTTGTCTACCCTGTATGTTGGAAGTTAACTCCTATGATGGGTAACTAACCAAAAAATTAAATGAAAGGGGAGATGGGGCAGGGGAGATAATAAGAGGGTATTTGCCAGTGGTTTACAAAGCTTTGAGGTGTACACGTCTGTGGTTGAGACAAGATTAATTTCATGTCAATAATCATAGCCTTCTCCTTTCTTTTATCACAGAAGAGACTTCTTCTTCTCATTCTCTTGCATTTCTTCTAAGAACTCTCTTCATGCCAGCTAGATGTCAAAACTTGGGTAGTGTGGAATCAGGGGAATAAAAAATAGAACTGGAAAAGTGATCATAGGGGAGGGGGACTCAAAAGTGACAAAATTTTACTTGGGTAAAAGCAAGGGGCTAGAGATAGAAGGAAAAATGAAGAGGGAGGAAAGAAAAGTACCCATAAGGGATAGATGGGATGGAGAAAAGACTTAGAGGTGAAAGTAAGGGTAGAGAGAGATTTTTGATGCCCAGTGGTTGTCCATGTGGAGAATAAAGTGGCCAAGACTAAGAACAGAGATTTTCTCTCTTACTCTTCTTGATATTTTCTTGAGAAACTGAAAGAAAATCTGAATTTTTAATATATATTGGGGTGTGTGTGTGTGTGTGTGTGTGTGTGTCTGTCTGTCTGTCTGTCTGTTTCTGTTTGGCTGCTATTTCTTTGGATCACCTAGGGATTACCTGTGCTGCAACTTTGTTCGCACATTCCCACCACCATCACCAATACAACACAGTGATGAAGCAAGGCTCAGAATTTTCAGTTCTTTATAGTCAGTAGACTTCTGTGATTAATGCTCCATTAATCACTTGTTCTTGGTATTAAGTATAACCCCATAAAATATGGGAGTGGAGGGAGAATGGCCAACTAGTATGTGATTCATACCAGACAACAGTCCTCTCAAGATGGCCCTAATTTCTTGTGCATTTCACCTACACGCTGATCTTAGTTCATGCGTTTTTACTTGTTAGGGGTCAGATGAACAAAGTAATTTCATATTAACTATGACAAATTTATGCATAGGTGAGAGAAAAGACCTCTACTTTTCAGGCATTATTATTTTCTGGACTAATCTTTGGGTATTAGGTAGCCAATTAATCAAGATCCCCATTAAGAAATGTTAGCAAGTAAGACAATATCCAGTAAAACACTATTAGCCAACATTGTTATTCAGGAATTAAAGTTCAGGTAGGATAGCTTTGGCATCATGAAATTATTCTCTGTGAGACTGACCTATCGCCAATGACATATATGTACATGCTTTAATTGATGTGTGGGAACTTTATACCACCCTACTTCTGAGATTTCAAGGATGTGTGAAGATTTTGTGACAGTAATTACACACTTTTTATCAGATAGATTTTATGTATCGTCACATGTCCATTTTAGAAATTTTGCTCTGTTTTTATTTTTGGCATTAAAAAAGGAATGCATACTTCATAAACTTACATTTCTGCTATTTGTTTGTAAGAAAGGAATTCCAAGTGGGTTATGTAACATTAAGCATATGGCTACACAAAGATTAGAAAAGCTGTGGCCATCAGGAATAAATATTGGTGATAGCACTGATGGGATTTCACACATATAGTTTATTGTGAGAAAATCAGAAAGACTTGCACAGAACTTAGATAAGGAAATAGGCTTGTTTTTTGGTGAAAATATAAAAGTAAAAATTTGTTATTAACATGGTAGGCTTTGAAATTTGGCTTTCTATTTCTACTTAAGAGGAAACACCTTAAGTCTGATGAATTTTTTTCCTATGGTATTTGACAGTACTTAATCTAGTATTACTAGATTAAACCCCTTAGTAATCACACATTTTAAATGAATAAAATATCTCTGAATAGCCAAATGTACCGCTGCTCCAGATTCTTCCATGATGTCAAAAACATAGAAGCAACAAATATAGACCTGACTTAGTAGTCAAGGAAAAATATGATGTGAAGGAGAATTAATAAAAGACTATTTTAATATTGGGAATGAAAAACTACCACAAAGCAGAACTTGGTTTGGGTTGAGTAGACTTAAAGCAAGATTTTGAGCTAGCTTCTAAGCAGTTTTGAGGATCGTTTTTTTTCTATCATGAATTTATGCTGTGTAACAAATGCAGAAATTGGAGAAATGTAAATCTATCATTTCTTTTGACATTTATGTAGCTTCAGTAACCTCCTAAGTTGTCATCATTAGAGATTTTTAGAACATGGACACCTCTAGAAAAAATGAGGAGGTGCCAGTAGCTCCTCAGAAGCAGCTTAGCTTCACGTTGAAGGAAGATTCATAAGGCCTTTATAGAGGAAAGATACTTGATCAGAACAAACATTCTTATCATATGGAACCTTTTTCCTGCAAAAAAATGACCGTTAGGGTAATTAAACTGGTTATTTGCAGCTTCTCTCCTTTCCCCTCTTCCCTCTTCCACCTGCACAGTATTATTATATTGAGTTGCCATGATAAGAGTAAAAAGTAATCAAACCAACCTATACACATTTTATTATGAACAAAAATACTTTGAAGGATTCTATTGATACAAGCTAATGCAAGATGATAAGTTTTTTATTCAAAAGTGTTTTGAATGTCCTCTTCCATTGATCATGTGCAACTGGTATAAACAAAGATCCTGTGTGTGGTAGAGAGCTTATATTTGCATTTCTTTGTATATTTAAGCATTTTTAGCAGACTTAAATTTCTGTTTATTGACAGTACTCCTTAGACATTTGTGCAATCATATGTATACATGAGCAGCAGACATTTGAGTAGGTAGTGAAGGTAAGTTCTATAGTCAGTGTAACTAGCAGATTACATAAATTAATTATATTAGTTTTGATGCTTTGAGTAAAATCAGCGTGCTACATGAACCTCCAATTACACAGGACAATATACTGTGCTTAGAAGATATGAAGGGAGACTAAGCGTACAGAAAAGCTGTTGGTTTTGTTTGGGGAGTTCCTGGCTTTTTATCTGCTTGGGGAAGGAGCAGGTCTTATTGTCAGTTGCCAAGTGCTCTGATGCTGAGAAGTGTGTCAGCTGTGGTTACTTTAGGGATTTTGGCAATGATAAGCATTTTTCCTTGAGAAAAATCAGCATAGATACCACACATTGGAATTGGACAAATTGCTTTTATTTTCTATTTTCTTTAAAAATCAAATTGGCTTTTCCTTCTTGTCCCAGCTGTTGCAGCTTCCTTGTTTTTTAGCTTAGATTATGGGAGAAACACATGTTCCCTGAGATCCAGAGTAAAGCTCACTTATTTTCTTCCTGCACAAACTATGTGAAGTTACGATACTGGCCCCAAACCTAACTAAACAAAGTTATTCAGAAGAGATTTGACAGAGAGGGTGTCTACTAGGTGATGAGCTGGGATAATTGAATGAGCATTTCAAAGATATTAATGTAACTTGCATATATTAGCACACCTTAATTGCCATCTCCAGCATGTTTAGACCTGAAAACTTCGGGGACCTAACCTGTTCCATAGAGAAGTCTTTTTATCCCCCTATGGTTTATAGCTGGAAACAAAGTATATATGTAAGAGTTCGACTGGGGCTAGGTGTGGTGGCTCACGCCTATAATCCCAGCACTTTGAGAGGCTGAGGCAGGTGGATCACTTGAGGCCAGGAGTTTGAGACCAGCCTGGCCAACATTGTGAGACCCCATCTCTAATAAAAATACAGTTAGCCAGGCGTGGTGGTATGCATCTGTAACCCCAGCTACTCGGGAGGCTGAGTCATGAGAATCACTTGAATCTGGGAGGTGGAGGTTGCAGTGAGACAAGATTGTGCCAGTGCACTCCAACCTGGGTGATAAGAGTTGAATTGGCTGAAGTAGTACACAGTAAGGCACTAAACAAAATTGACCTTTTCTATAAATTCCTTCACTTTCCCCGTAACCTGTTACTTTTCAAAGGGAAAGATCACATCTATATTTCTAGTCAGCTTGCTACCATGGTAAGGAACCAAGATTCCCTTCCAGTTAGAGTAGTGGAAGATGAAAGTGGCTTTTCTTCTTGATATCTGGATCAACCTGGTTTTCCTACCATCTCTTATTTCACATAAACAAGATTATCATCTGACCTAGCTGCAGATTGTGTTTCAAAATTCGCCCCTACTGCTGCTCCTCTCTTAAGAGCCCAGTGCCCAAGAACATTATCCTCCTCATCTGGACCTATCTTTGCTCTTACTGAAGGGGGCTTTTTCATCCTATGATTCTTTTTTTGTTGGCTTTTCTTGGGAAAGCAGTTTAAGAAACATTCATTAACTATTTCTGGGTGTCAGAAACTGTGTGCTACGTTTCCAGAGAAATGGAACTAATAAAATGTATACCTGTATAGAAGCGATGTTTTTTAAGGAATTGACTCACATGGCTGTGGAGGCTCACAAGTCCCAAGATCTGCAGTCATCAAGGTGGAGGCCCCAGAGAGCCAATTCCATAGCCCCAGTATGAGTCCAAAGGCTTGAGACCTGGGAAAGCAAATGGTATAGTTCTCGTCTGAACTTCCTTAGGCCAGAGACCTGCAGAGAGCTGATGTTTCAGTTGAGTCTGAAGACTGGAAAAAAAATAATAATGTTCCAGCTCAAAGGCTGTCAAGCAGGAGAAATTCCCTGTTACCTGTGGGAGAGTCAGCCTTTTTGTTCTGTTCCAGCCTCCAACTGTTTGAAGGTGAGGGAGGCCAATCTGCTTTACTCAGTTACTGATTTAAATGTTAATCTCATCCAGAAACATTCTCACCAACTTACACCAAATAATGTTTGACCAAATGTCTGAGCACCCTGTGGCTCAGTCAAGTTGACCTATAAAATCAGGCATTACACCTGAATTACCTAATTTAATCCTGACCAAAATACAACCCCAAACCCCATGAAGTAGACACTATTGGTTATTATCACCAAATTTAATGACTAAAACTATGGTTTCTAGGGTGAGATTGCCCTTATTAGAATTCTGTCTTCACCCCTTACTATATAACAATAGGCAAATTACTTAACCTTAGTTTCTTCATCTTTAAATCTGGGATGATGACACTACATACTTTGTTGAGTTATTATGATAATTAAATGGAATAATGCATGTAAAACACTCAGCATCAATAACTGGAACATAACTTAGTACTCAGTGAAGGACAGCTATTATTTAAATACATTAGGAAATAAAGCTTCATAGTGGTTAAGATCTTTGCCCAAGACCACGTAGCTGGTAAGTGGTGAAACTGGGATTTGAACTTAAGCTGTTTGCCTCCAAAATTATGCATTTAATTCCTCTCTATTAATCTCAACACAGAAGTATAATAATATAGTGGTTAAGCCTCTGGAGTTGGACTCCTTGGTTCGAATCTTGGCTATCTCACTCACCAGAAGGCTTTAGGCAAGTTAGTTAACTTATCTGTACTTTAGTTTCTTCATCTCTAAAACAGAAATGAAATAGTATCTTTTCCGGAGTCACATAGAATCAGATCATTTCTAGGGATACTACCTTCATCCATGAATTTTAAATGATATAATTTAAGACACAAGATTTCTCCATTTTCCTTGAAATTATACTGATTGTTATTGACAAGGGTAAGATTTATGAAATCTAGTAAAGTACTAAAAATATGCTAACATATTAATAATGTTACAGATAGCATGGCTTTGCAACAAATTACTTCAGAAACTTTTTTGAGAGGGAGAATAAAAATGATAGTTTTGATTCAGAATAATTGTAAGTGTTTTCAAAATGAAGTTCAAATCAATGGATAGGAGGTGGAAGGAAGCCAAGAAGGAATCCATTATAAGGTGAAAGCTGTAAGTCCTCTTTTTGTGACTCTGTCTTGCCCATTTAATAGAAGTGATATGAGTAAGATCTGCCACCTAGGACCAAATATTTCTTTCTCTAGAATTAAGACAAGAAGACTCAGAATTTCAGAATACTGTATGTGGGTTCTCATCTGTCAACCAAAAGCAGCTGAAAAGGCGAGAGCCCTGGAGAACTGTTTCCTACATATGTATTTGTTTTTAGACAAATGTGTTTGTTTAAAATTCTAAAAACCATGGAAATGGATACCATGGAAATGCATAGTTGAGGGGTAGAAGCCCTAGAAGTGTTGACTCAATTCTTGATCCTTCTGTGTGATGGATTAAATGCCACATGCTTCAGTTTGCTGTGTGTGGGGTCTTCCAGCACTGTTTATAATAGATGGCAATCCTGTATGAAGGACATAAGAAACTTTCTGATTTGTTTTTCAAGAGATTAATGAGAAGTTGGTTGTCATCTGACTGTTGCTTATGGGAAGAAAACTCCAGAGAAAATCATAATGTATATATTACTTTTCCTTCCAAAAAAAAATTCATATGAGGTTAAAATTAATATTAAGGGCAGCCGTAAAGGGGAAACATAAAATCCATATGCAGATTGAAGAAGTGTGGCAATGAAGGGGCAAAAGTTGGAGTTACCCTCTTGCCTCAAGTGTTTGGATAAATTGTAAGCCAATTGTATGTATATCAGTCTTAACACTTTTGTATACTTCACAATTTCTTTTAAAATTTAACTCCTGAAGTCATAGTTAGAAATTTCTCATCTTTACCAACTTCCTCCATGCATTACCTATCACCCATCTACCTCCTACAATTTGTTGTCCTCTCAAAGCAGGCAATATTTGTAGATAGTATTATATGAAAATGTTGGAATCCAATGAAAATTTTTATGGTAAACATAGATGGAAATGTCCTCTTTGCTGTAAGATAATAGCTATTACTATTATCTTAAAGTAGCTATTACTTTAAGTATTTTTTCCTTTGAATAATGTTGTTCATGTCAATTGCAAAAAAAAAAAAAAATCCTTGTAATTATATGAAAATAAAAAGTAAAAAATACTTAAGAAATAGGAGACCAGGAGGGAAAATATAATTGAGTCCAGAAACCATTTTTTTTAACCTTGGCTAAATAAATAAGAAATGATAAGAGGTACAATACACTAAGAAATGAGAGATACTGAGGTTCAAGCAGACTGCTTTATTTAACTCCATTTAATTTTATTGGATTGAATTTGATGGAGACAATGTCAATGGACATACACATGAAGATTGGTAGTGGAATGCCTGGGGCTGTTTTATCATTGTCATGAACATGTACAAACAGAAAGGGAATGCTAAGTAATTCTGAATATACTAGTGATTTTTAGATAACAGATTTCAGTTTTACAAATTCACTGAGCCAGCAGGTGGAAGCAGATCTGTCACCTGTATCTAGTTCTTGATTTCAATATACTAGAAAAGCAAATACATCAATATCACATTTTTTTTTCTTTTCTTCCTTTGCCAAGATGTATTTAGGATGTTTTCTCAGCATTACTGAACTCTTAGCTCTAAGATATGTTTCAGCTTCATTTTTAGGGGAAAAAGAAAATGTAAGTGGGCTGCTAGCAATGTTTAATTGCTTATAGCAATTAAACACCAAACTTAAGGTCCCTTGGCCTCTTTGGTTTTCTTATAGAGTGAAGTTTATGTACTATATCTGAAGAATTAGTTTACAAGCAGAAATATTTGCAAAAACTGCATTTTGTTTCCTGCAAGTGAAGCCAAAAGACATGATATTGTCTTCAAGTAACATAATCTCTCAGGCAGATTATCAGAGTAAAAGAAATTCAGATATGTATACTCCTCAACAAGCTGTACTTTGGTAAGTTATGTTTTGACAGAATTTGTTTGGTGGACAGAGGTAGCCCATGTTATTGTCCCACAGGGTAACCTCAGATGAGGTCATTAGCCCTGGAGGCAATGATTTTCACTTAGCCCATATGTGATAGAGTTGCAAACTCTTACCAAAGAGTTGATTAATTTCTAGATAATTTATCTTCTAATACTTTGTGTGCTTCTTTATTCTTTTTTGTTGGAGTGGCATTATTCTTGAACTTATCCATTAAGAGTTGTAACTAGGTTCCAATTTGAAGAAGCCCAGATGAAGCTTCAGATTGTGTTTGTATAGAACAAGTTAAGAATTGGCAATATGAATAACTAATATAGATAACTCAGACATTTCAGAACTAATCATTTGACCTAAATTAATTTATTAGATATTGGTCAGATTCTCTAGGTGATTTTCAGATATCCCCTCCACTTTATGGATATATGTTATACTTAATCAGTATACTTACTTTTTGCTATAATTTCCTTCTGGCTCCTCAGAATAAAACCAAGTAGTTGAAGCCTTAGTAAATTAGGAGGATAACATGGTAAAAACAAACAGAAGTCACTAGATTACAGAAAAATCTTGCCTCATAGCTGCATTGTATGTGAAGATATTTTCCTCTTACACCCATAAAAAGTAATTTAAGTTCTGAAACAAGGACCTTGTCTTTATTCCTAGAACCTCTTCCAAGAGGTTCAGAACTGTGCCTGGCACATAGTATGTATTCAATAAATAATTGTTGAATAAATGAACTTTATTGTAAAGAGGATCACTATTATCCTAGATTTAGTTATACATTGAGTCAAACAAAATCTCTTCCCTTCTCCTGTGCTTCCAAAAGAAAATGTTTAAAATGATGTCCCCAACTTACAAATAGGTTATATTTCAAAATTCAGACAGTTTAGTTTTCTGGAACCAAGAAAGCTTCCCTTATTTATACATTTATTGCAACAAATATCAACTCAACCCTCACTACTGTCCAGGTATGGTCTAGGCTCGGAGCATACAGTAGTGAATAAGACACAAAGTCCTTGTTCACATGGACTCGTACACTTTCCCTCCTAGAACTAGATCTCTTAGAACTGTGCCTGGCACAAGGTGCACACTCAATAATTGATAACTACTATTTTAAAAGAATAACCCTACTATTTTCAAGGATGTTTATTCAGAGTTTTGAACTGAGCTATCAGCTTACTTCATGTCCCAAAACAAAATTTTAATGGAAGCACTAGGTTAAAAACAAAACAAAACAAAACAAAAACAGATACCATTTTAGATATGTTCTTATCCTATTTTATTAATCTTCCCTGGGCATCCACTTTCAAAACAGAGGCATCTTACCACTTAAAAAAAAAATTATTTGCCGTGTGGCCCTGGCAATTCATAGCTATGTGACTCTCACCTAAAAATAATGAAGATATGATAATATTCTAATTCACAAAGAGAACACAGCAGAACTTAGTAAATTAATGTTTGCACAGTGCTTAGAAATCTGAAGTTGTAATTGCTAAAAGAAATGTACAGAACTATTATTGCTACTAAAATTATGATAGACACTTTTTCCTACCAAAAAATACCTCAGTGAATTGATGTTTATATTTTTTAAGTTGTATGCCACATTAAAGAAAATGTTCTATGTGTATCTAAAGGAAAAACAAATAAAAATCATGTCCTTTTATTATTAGGTGGTATAAAATTGCAAGGGACTCACTATTTTGGGGAAAGTAAATAGTATTTAAGACCTTATGATTCACCAGTTTGGACAGATGGATGATTGCATCTTCTTACGTAAGTGACAGGTGGCAGCTCTAGTGAAATGGCTTCCAAAGTTCTTCTGATTTTTGCTTCTCTTTCTTATCTGTTCTTTGGCTTGGAGCAAAGTAGCAATGCACCCCAATTACAAGAGTAAGGAGAGTTTTGGATGGGTGAGGTTTCGTTTTTTGGGGTGGGTGTGTGTGTGTGTGTGTGTGTGTCTTGTCAGCATTTTGGTTAACTCCATGTATTCAGTAATCTAGCTAAATGGTAGGTAGTAAATGCCCTATAGCAACAGGCTGTGATTTCAAACCAGGTCTGAACACATTCTTCCTGGAATAGTTCTTCTTCCATATAGACTTCATTAATTGTCTGGAATGTGAAGGGTCATTGTAGGTGATACCTCCTCTTATCAGCAGAAAATAAAGTGAGGCTTAAACTGTACAATTTAAAGGAGAGTAAATTAATTTTAAGTTTTATTTATTTGACAAATATATAGTGAGCACCTACCATATATTAGGCACAGTACTGGATACTAGCGATAAACTAAGGAATAAGACAAAGTATTTGGTTCAGAGAAGTAAAATGTTATTAGAGGAGATAGATAATAAGCAGTACATAATTTTAGGAAAAAATAAATACTATGGAAAACAGTGAAATAGGTAAAGTTGGCAAGCTATTTCAGATGTGATGGTCAGTGTAAGTCTCCTGAAGAGCTGACATTTGAGGAGAAACCAGAATAAAGAGAGAAGCATGCTAAACCCTAGAGGAAGATCTTTCCTGTCATGGGTAACAAAAGGTCTTAAGGCCCTGAGGTGGGACTTGGCTTGGTGTGTACCAGCAAAGAAGTATTTAATGAGCTTTGAAAGTCTTTAAAATACTGAAGAACCAGATAGAGAGGGTTCCATTCGATCTACACATACTTGCCTTATACAACCTGTAGGGCTGGAAGACATGCTCATGAGACAATTCCCAGTTTCAGATCTTAAGATGTTTTTATGATACCCTTGATTTTAGTGAAACCATAAAAAGGAGTAAAGTGCCTTCCGTCAAGTGGCACAGGACTATGTCTATTCTGATAAAACCTGAAGTTTAGTCCCTGAAGATGCTTTTGAAAGAGAATGCCACAAGACAGTTAAAGCACACCAGTAAAATCTCTAGGATGACTGTGAGGGCAGGAAGTAAAATGAAAGCACAGCACTGCAGGTGCTTTATTTTCACCTTTCTTCCACTTGAAAAGCAACTGTTCTCACTATTATCCTATAGTGCCTCCTACCCTTTGGTTTAACTGACCGTGTAAGATGCATTGAATATGAGGGCTATCTGTTGTAATGACGTAATCTCGAATGTTCTTCTGCCTATGGAAATCTCAGATTGTTCTGATAATGCTGACACTTCTTACATTATGGCAACCATTCTTGAAGAGTTTTATGAATATTAAAAAAATATTAAACCACAGTGTTTGATATACTAGGGATTGCCATCTCCCCCATGAAGGCCTATGGCAAATCATCTTGTAAAACACATATTAAAATCCTAATTTTGTTGTAATTTCAGAATTTTTTGTTGGTGGTGATTTTTTTTTTTTTCTTGGAGTCTTGCTCTGTTGCCAGGCTGGAGTGCAGAGGTGTGATCTTGGCTCACTGCAACTGCCACCTCCCGGGTTCAAGCGATTCCCATGCCTCAGCCTCCCGAGTACAGGCACACACCAACAAGCCCGACTAATTTTTTGTATTTTAGTAGAGATGGGGTTTCACCCTGTTGGCCAGAATGGTCTCGATCTCCTGACCTCGTGATCCACCCATCTTGGCCTCCCAAAGTGCTGGGATTACAGGTGTTAGCCACCGTGCCCAGCCATAATTTCAGAATTATATATATTGAATGTCCATAGTGATGAACACCTATAAAGTAGAAAACTCTTCAGTCCCGTTTTTGGAACCTGAAAGATTGGGTTAGTCCTTTATTCTGTTTCGTTGTTAAAACATTGTTTGAAGCCTCAGATTTCAACCTAGATATATAGAATAGCAGAGAGGGGATGATGTCTATTAGTGACATTGTAGTTGTAAAACTGCAGTTTGAACCTTTGCTTTATTTATGCACATACTATACTGTCATTTGCTCTGTGCCTTTATAAAAGTAATTGAAAAAAGTATTTATTCACTAGCCATTGCAGTCTTTTATAAAAGACTACCTTTGCTTAAGGCATGCTATATATTGCAGTGTGGAGTATTGGAGGCCATTAATAGAATGTTTGGAAATAGCTTGACCCCGAAAGATATCTATAGACTCAAAAAAAAAAAAAAGGCCATAAGAAGTTACCTAAATTTCTCCCTAAATCAGTATGATGAATCGTAAAAGCATGTGGATTCTGAAACAAAAATGTTATTTTCTTACTCAAATTTTAGCACCTCCTCCACCAAATTAAAGGAAAGAAGAGAGAAAGTAAGGGAGGGAAACATGAGAAAAGAAAAGGAAGAAGGAAGGAAAGAAGATGAAGAGAGGGAGAGAGAGGAAAAAGGAAAGAAAGGAAAGGAAAGGAGAAAGGAAGAAAAGAAGGAAGGAAGGAAGGGAGGGAGGGAGGAAGAAAAGCAGCAGAAGGGAGAGAGGAAGAATTCTCTTGTCATGTGAAATGCTCTTATGAAATTTTTCAAACATTTTGTTTTTTTAAAAAAATTTCTCATCATACAACCTTGAAAGTTGACTGATTTACTGTAAGATGCATTAACTAAATGCAATTTCTATTTTTAATAATGATAGCTCAAACTTCATGTGAGATCACACCAGTCATACAATGTAATTCAGTTTATGGTTTTCTTATGTACTTCAAATACTTGCAATATATAGTTAATAGTACTTTTTTAGATAAGTAGTAGGACATCACAACAGTGATGTTACAGTGGGCTGGTGTATGTCAGTAAAGTAGATTCCACTAGAAAATGGAAAATACACGATATTTTGGCATAATTTATCTAAAAATATTCATGACAAAGAAGTCTGTTTTACTTTAATGTCCAAAGTGATAAGATGCTGATGTGTCTGAATGAAGGAAAAGGGTGTGAAGCAAAGACTGTACTTTCTAAGCTGAAGAATGTTTCTGCACTGCACGGGTGTTCCTAGAGGGCTCAAATACAACTTTATGGTAGGAAATGTGCACTTAAGATTAGACTAGTAGCTCCTAAAGCAAATATGATGTCCATGATTTCGTTCAACATCACACACACACACACATGCACACACACACACACACGAACACACACACAAGTAGAAACTGCAGGTGCTTCCTTTTTATCGCACTATGTAAAGAGAAAATGTAAAATGGACAAGCTTTCGACAATCATTTTCTCTTCATCAAGCTGTTATTGTTATTTTAGTGAGTCCACTAAAAAGAATTATCTAGAGCTTCTTGTTTTTACTTCTTTGTGTTGTTGATGAATATGATTACCATTTTTACCTCCTGTATTTAAACCCCCTGCCATAATCCCATATTCTGCCTAAAAGCCATGTCTGTGGGAGCTTGTTCCCTGCAATAGTTTTTAGGGATATGACTACATTTAAGCAGGTGCAGTAAATGCAGTTTTGGCCATTTTTACGTTGTATCCAAGTGCAAAATGCTTAATATAATTAAACTGAGATTAATAGAGACTATTAGTAAAAATAAGCTTGTTTTATGAATGAAGACCTCACACTAATTCAACATAGCCTTTCTTTGACAAATGCACTGTATTCACTTATGTACCACAACATTGTATGCCTGAAAAGTGAATAAACATTTATGAGGCTACTTTCCAGAATTTTCCATTAATCGTCTTCTAATTCTTTTCCTGTGGCCAGCAAGAGGAATCTGATTTTATTTTTAAGTGGAACAAAGGGATTGGCCTAACACCACAAGGGATACTGATTGTTAGAAGCACAAGATATCTTTAGTTAATTTTGTTCCTGAATTGTTCTTGGTTCTTTTTCTCACTTTTAGAATTTAAAGCATCCTATTCAAAATGGCCACCATACAGGGGAGGTGGGAGAGAAGGAAAATAATAAAGAACAGTGGCAACTGAGTTGATTCTGTATAAATAAGCACATTTGCTGCATCTCTGTTCTGCAGTTTTTATGTCCCACTGATGAGAGAACTGGTTTGAGATGTAAATTGCTTTCCTTTGATTGAACCAGGGAGGAGATGTCATGTAACTCATCTCATCAGCATAGAGCATTGTGTGCCTTTGGTGAATTATAGTATAACGGAGCTAGTAAGAATTCCTTAACCTCTCTCCGCAGCCCTGTTCCAGTGCTTAATAACCACCAAGGGGAAGTACTTCCCTACAGTTCACCTGACTACCTTCTGTGGTGTTAGCTTATTTATTCATATCCTGTGCTTAAATATTTTGTAAAGGATCACTGGAAAGTGCCAGTGTTTTACCTTGCCAGATACACCCTGCACATTAAAATATAAAATTGTGAGGAGGTTTAGTGTTTGTTTGTTTTAGGTAAAGAGCACTTAGAAAGTGGCTTTGGAAAGATGAGACAGGTGATGAAGACGTGATCTCAAAGCAATATTTACCATAGTATATCTTACTTGTCAAGATTTAGGATAAACCTGTAGAAGCAGCTATGCATGAAAATGGAGGATGGGGTGGGAGTAGAGGTAGAAGTGGGGGTAGGAGCTCCCTGTGATATCCATGAGATTATTTGCTGTATGAGAAAAGAATCAGGAAGTGGAGTGTGAAACAAAAGAACTGGAAATAGGCCTGCAATCAATCTAGCTTGGTATCTCAACAAACCAGTGACTTTTTTTTTTTTTTTAATATGTAAGAAATTCAGGGCAGATATTACAGCCCTATCATGACAGCACGGCCTTTTCTTCCTCCTCTTCTATTAAATCTACATTTTGAAGGTGGATGGTGCTGACTCATAAATTAAATTGGAGTAATACATACAGTGTATATATATTTCTGTCACTTTGTCTCAAATTAAACACGAACCTTCTCCCCTGACAAGATGATAGAAAAGTTAATTGCTCGCCCTGGCTTTAAATTGGAATTTGAATTTGCAAAATGCTAAAGGTTTATGAGATCTAAATCATGAGGAGCTTAAATTACATTCCTGTGATAAAATATTAATAAATCAATTAAAACATAAGCCGAGTATAATATTACTTTTTTTTGTAAGAACCTTGAACACAATAATTCATTAGGGTGTAGTGCAGTAACAATTATTGTATCTTTTTTTAATTTTCTTTTTATTAGTTTTTTTTGATAAATACATCATCAGATAACATTCCACATGGTGCAATATCATTACCCCAGTGCAGCTTCCAGAAATTCTGTTGTACCCCTAAACAAGAGCTCACAGGCTGAATTGTCTGCTCTTACTTATCCTTGTTAGCATCAGCTGCTTCTTTTACTGAAGGGGTATTTGCCTCTTGGGAACATCTGTTCAATGCCAACTCTGCCATTTTGTGGTTTCTGAATCTCTCTTCTAAAATGGGCATAATCATAGTAATACTACCTCAGAACTGGCATGAAGATCAAATTAGATAATGTATGTGGAAATCATTTGTAGGTGGTAAAGGACCATCAAATGTTAATTATTATTATCATAGATTGGGGAATTTTTATCTCTAGAAGGGCTCTTAGACATCACTTAGTAATCAACCCCCTCATTTTAAATATGAAGGATCAGAGAGGTCCAGAGAGGTTAAGCCACTTGTCTAATACCACACAGCTAGACAGTGAAACTGCTGAAACTAAACGTAAGACTTGTAAATCACACCTCAGGGTGTTTTTCACTCTTTGTACCCTAATGCCTCCTTAAAATAATGCTAGGAAGGTCACATTAAGTTTGGGTTATTTACTCTCTCCACATAACTTTCTCTTTGAAGCTGGTATTTTTCTGTTGTTGTTGTTGTTGTTTTGACTGACTAAACATTAGTTATTTTAGGGATAATTTTCTAAGGGGCCTGGTGGCACAAACACATATCCCCACAGCTGTCAGGAAGGGTTCATTTGGCTAAGGAGGCACTGCCTTCTCCTGCTGCTCCCCAAATGAAGACTCAGCGGTGTATCTTCCTCTCCTACAGGGTTCTGGAGGAAGCCTCAGATGAGGAGAGATAGTAGTTTTCCTTTTTAAATACTTCTGTCATGTAATGATGGATGAGGATTCACCCACCACGAATTGGATCTCCTTTACCTCCTTCTTGCTCTCTGGCCCTAGCATTTGGTTTACCTTCCCCTTTCTCCCAAGTTCCACATAAAAAGAACCATCTCCATAATACCTTTTCCAAAAAAAGAATAATTGGAAATGAATAGATATTTCTTCCTTTCATGCTTAGAAAATGCTAGCTCAACACAATGTCAGCAGATCAGAGAATAAGACTGAGTACTAATCCTGTTTTTCCTGGTGACATGGGATATATCTGACAAGTTTTCATCATTCCTTCTTTGTTTTCCCTTCCCAAAAATAGAAACAACAAAATCAATCTATACTAGTAGTTTGAAGACCTCCTTTAAATAATTATGAAAGGTTCACAAATGATAAAGAGTTATACAAATGCTATATGATAGTAATCTGTGATCTTCTAAGAATAAGCTAAGGCAGAGTGGATAAGTTCTATGAGATCTATAGCATTCACATACATAATTATTGCTTGATAGTGATGTGGTTTTTACAGAATATTCGATGCATTATGACCAAAGAAGATATGGTCTCTGTTGTAAAAAATGAAATTAGGATAAATTATTTTACAAGAGAAAACAGAAGAAGTTTAGACAAAAGGAAGCTGATTGAAGCAGAGAACCTATTGGAACTATAAGATTAGTCAAGAAAATTAACAAAAAGTAGATTTTAAGGAAACTAGATTCTATGGTGACATTTAGAAAAAAAGTGAAATGATTCATTGAATAAAATAATTATTGATCACAGTGCAGCAATATATCCATTGTCAAATGTCATAACGCTTCAATTAAAAACATAGAAGTAAGCAAAATATACTTTTAAGAAGGCAAATGAGATTTGATGAAATCCAAGAACTTCACATATTAGATAGCCCTGCAGGGTATCAGTGATTAAATTCATTTTATGGATAAGGAAACAGATTCAGGGACGTTAAATGGTGAGCACAAAGACAGAGTCAGGATTCAAACCAGGTCTGTCTGACTCCAAAGCTGCTTTCTCTTTTCATTACTCTATGCAGTCTTTTGCAGCCAATTTGAAACCACAGAAAACATACCAAAGAAACTATACAAATGTACTGGAGAAGAGGAGGTGGGAAGACAGAAAGTGTTTTTTCTAGAGGCAGATTCACTGATGGCAATGAGAACTGAAATAGAAGTCAGTACTTTGGCTAAACCACTAGGAAAAAACATACAAAAGAATAATGAAAGTATTTATATACCTGCCCTGTGAGCCTCTATTATCTTTGATAGTAGTGTAATATTCTGTTTGGATTATCTTTGAATATTAAGGCTCTTATCATTTTCTAGTTGTTAGTATACAAAGTATTTTGACATGTATTATGTCATTTTCCACTCACAGAAAACTTATATTGCAAGAAAGGAAGTATTGCTATTCCTATTTTATAGATGGGAGAACTGACTCTTGGGTAGGCTAAATGATGTGTCGAAATTTTATTAATAATAACTAACAGAAAGAGCTTAAGAATCCAGAACTACTCACTCCAGTACATTTTTACCATGTCAAGTCACTTATTTGTTTCAGAAAATAGGAACTCATTGTAAAGATTTTCATCTTAAAGTTTAAAAGTAAACTGCTTAAACAGGTAACTAGAAAATGTATTTACAACAAATGCCTCCTTTTCCTATTACTCTTCTATTATAGAAAACAATGAGACATTGCAGAAGCTAATTTTAAAGATTACAGCAACTCAAACATAACTTTATTATTCACATGAGGTCATTTTACAGACACTAATTGGGTCCTCTAACTTCTTTTCCACATATACCATGTTATTTGTCATTCCACAATCAAAGTTTTAATTTATAACTTCATCTGGTAGTCTAAAGTTTAGTTTAGATTTTTAAAATCTCCTATTTAAATGCAAATATGCTTATGAGGGGAAATATAAATGGTCAATGAATGTGAATGCTGTAGTTGACACCTTACAAGGGATTAGTCCGGGTTTAAGGACAAGGATGGGCAAGGACTTGATTGAGAGAAGGGTTGGAGAGGAGCTAATAAGTGAAGTTTTGTTTTTGCCAATTAGGAGGCCATGGATGAAAAAGCAATGTAATACTGGCCCATATGTTCCTGTGAAACAAACAAACAAAAAATGAGATGCATATAAAAAGCCTTTTCTTATAGAAGGCAGGCATAATCTCAAGTCAGAAACCATGGGTTATTATGAAATTTAGAACAGAGACAGTGTTTAGAGTATTTTAAATATAGGCAGGAGGCAGAACATCCAAAAGTTGATAGAATGACCCTGAGGGACACATGCTCCAGTTACTTACATGCAACAGGAAAGTGTGAGGCTATAGGTGGTCTGCTGAAGAGTTGCTAAGGCTTGTTCTACAACAGAGGATAACAGAGGAGCTAGCAGTGAATGAGGAATGACACCAGCCTGCCACATGTGCCAAAAGCAGGATGCATGGGTGGCAAGGTGGAGATGATAAACCACACCAGCTTTTGCCACTGTTGATCACCTTCAGGAGAAGAGAAATAAAGAAATATTAGATCATGATTTGGAAAATGTATAACAGGCAGGACTTTGTGCAAGCCCTTCGGAACTCCCACTAATCTAAATGGGGAAAACAGGGCACTGAGAACACTAAGCAGAGCCATATCTCTTGAACAATGTGCACATCGAGTTGGTGAGAAAGGTAAAACATAGCAGGAAATATGGCACCAAAATGAAACTCCCTGACGTCCTCAGTTTACTTTGCCAGCCTCTTTCCTGCAGCAAACAGCTGATAGAATTAACTCAGTGAAAAATGAAAAATAATCAGAAAGGAACCTATATTGGACCCATACTTAGCTATCAGCTAAGCAAAGCTAATAGCATTAAACAAAAACAAAAGTAATGCAAAGAAACCAGATCAAAACATATACCAGAAGAATTTTACAAGGAAATAATATCTATTTTCCATACTAGCAAATAAATAGAAGACATTATGGCCTCTTTAAAATAAAAGGTCAAGGCCAGGCACGGTGGCTCACACCTGTAATCCCAGCAGTTTGGGAGGCTGCGGTGGGTGGATCACCTGAGGTCAGGAGTTCGAGACCAGCCTGGCCAACATGGTGAAACCCCGTCTCTACTGAAAATACAAAAATTAGCCGGGCATGGTGGCGGGCGCCTGTAATCCCAGCCACTCGGGAGGCTGAGGCAGAAGAATCGCTTGAAGCTGAGAGGTGGTGGTTGCAGTGAGCCGAGATCGCACCACTGCACTCCAGCTAGGGCAACGGAGCAAGACTCTGTCTCAGAAAATAAAATAAAATACAATAAAATAAAATGTCAAAAACTAGATAAACAGGATCAAATAAGTGATAAGACAAATACGGAGAAATAAAATTGTCTGTGAGAGAGCAAGAAGGAAATGGAAAAAGAAAATAAAACTGTAATGGGACCAAAAGCCATATAAGAAGCAAAAAGTTGGGAGAGGAAGGAGAAGAACTTCTACTGATATTACCAGAATTGTGAATAAGAAAATTCAAGCAAATAAAAATTTTAAAAACAGTTTTTATATGATATGAAAAAGTGATCATTTTGATTGGCAACTCATATCTCAGACAAAAATAGTATCTCCAAAAAGTAAGAGCTCATGAGAATTGATAAGAAAAAAGACTAACAACTTTTTAAATTAATTTGTTGCTTAAGAGGCATTACAGAATTTACAGAAAATAAGTATGTATAGATATAGATAAAACAGTGTTCAGAGGACTATCCATATCTTTAAACACGACTGTTACAGGAAAGAAAATAATTATAAACGTATTACCATTCATCTCATGAAGTTGGTTAAAAGAACAAAAAACAAATCTGCAAAGTAGAAAGAAGGAATTGATAAAAAAAAAAAAAAGTCAGGAGTTAAGGAATTAGAAAATAAAAAAGAGACACACTAATAAATCAAAGAGTTGGTTGTTTCAAAGAGAATAACAGAACAATAAACAAACCAATATCACATGATTTAATTACTAAATGAGAAATCCCACAAATGTACAAAATTACAATACAATGGGGAAATAACCAGAGAAATGGAGGAAATTGAAATGATTATAATGAATACCTTATATATATTTATGTGTGTGTGTGTGTGTGTGTATGTATATATATATATATGGGAAAAATTTGAACATAAGGGATAAATTTTAGGTAAATATAAATTACAAGAAAAGACTCAAGAGAAATACAAAAGAAATTCAGAAAACTTCTGGACTATCACTAAAATAAATAAATTTTGTGTGTGTGTGTGTGTGTATATATATATACCTGTGTGTGTATTTGCTAAATGAATAAATCAGTCAACTTTGTAAAGAGACAATTTTATTTCTTCTTACCTCTTAAATATGTTCCCAACTTTTTTCCATTAGCATTGAATAGTCAAGAAAACATCACACTAGAGTTTCTGTTCTTTCTTCCATCAGTAGCTATCTTGTCTCAGTGATTTGCTTTACTGAGTCACGTGGAGCCAAGTAGAGATACAGGCTGCCTCGGCATCCCTCACACAGATTTCTTCTGCCTTTAGGGGAGCCACCTAAGAGAGTTTGGGTAGACAGGATAATGAAAACAGCCCTGGTTTCTGGGCTTCGTTCTTCTTATATTGCTCCCTTAAACTATGCAGCATTTACAGCCATTGCTTTGTGACCTTATTTTTTTTTAATCTCTCAACTGAGACATTTGGACTAGATCACTGGTTCATTTCTTTTCCCTGATAAGTGTGCTTATCCACAGAATTTCGAGGCTACACCATCTTTCCAAACATCCTCTCTCCACCTGGATCTTTAGGTCATGGGTTAGATCATTTTAAATTTCTTCAGCTCTAACATTCGACAGCCTCAGCGAATATACAGTTTTAAATTGAACACAAGCCTCAGAAAGAATGATCATTATTATGAGAAGCAGAACACAGTGATTACACTTTGACTGTGGAGCCAGACCACCTTAGTTCAAATTTTAGCCCCTTTATTTACATAATGCAGGACCTTGGGCAAGTTACTTAACCACTCTGTGCTTTAGTTTCCTCATCTGTAAAATGGAGAAAAAAATAGTAATCACTGTAAATAGTAGTCACTAAAAAATAAAGGTTGTTATGAAGGTTAAATGTGTGTATACATATTAAGCTCTTACAGCATACCTCTTAATGAATGTGAGCTATTACTATGTTTCTTACTAGTTATGATGAAGTATCTCAGCACAGAGATGAACACACCACCTATCTTTTATCTACTCGCTATGAAAAATCCTGTTTATATTTTGGTCATGGTTGAAATATCAACTTTTTCCATGTGAACCTATAATCGGGTCCATTATTCTGCCATAAAGTAGTAGTTATGAATGTTGCTATATGCAGGATGTTTGGGGAAAGATTTCCTGATTTCGGCTGGGCGCAGTGGCTCACACCTGTAATCCCAGCACTTTGGGAGGCTGAGGCAGGCAGATCACTTGAGGTCAGGAATTCAACACCAGCCTGGTAAACATGTTGAAACCTCATCTCTACTAAAAATACAAAAATTAGCCAGGCGTGGTGGCAGGCACCTGTAGTCCCAGCTACTCAGGAGGCTGAGGCAGGAAAACAGCTTGAATCCAGGAGGCGGAGGTTGTAGTGAGCTGAGATCGCGCCACTGCACTTCAACCTGGGCAGCAGAGCAAGTCTCCGTCTCAAAAAAAAAAAGATTTCCTGATTCTACTGCCTTAATTTGGAGCTGTTTATTAAGCATCTCTTATCAGATCCTCAGTAGAGGAGATGATTAAAATAAACTAGGGGTTCACTTGATCCCAGCTAGGCAATTATTTTTTCATATTTTCCTTGTAAAGTTTTTTTGCTATGTATGTGTATATAATCTGTGACCTAGGGACAACTACTTTCTTTGAAAACCATAATAACATGGAAAGTATAAAATTATGTATTTACTTAACAATACAAAGCATATATCATTTTCCTTTAGTGGCAAAGTTGAGGATTTAATTAAAAACAAATCATATTTTAATAATTTAGCATATAAATATCAACTGTCAATTAGAAAACAATACACAAAACAATCACTGCATACAGTTTCAGGTAAGACTTATAGTTTGCTATGCCTTTATTCTCATTGGTAGAAAGCATTTTAATGATTTACTCGTGGTCACAGAGGAAGTGTATCCAAGGTACAATTAAATTTCAAAATATTGAACTAGCTTATATAGAGCCAATTTTATCTTGAATTTATAAACAGTTGTATTGTATAGAGTCACATAAAGTATCAAAGATTGCCTTGCTTGTATATGGAAGATAAAAGCCAGGTTCTTACACTTAAAAGAAATGTTGATTTATGTTGAATTTCAAAAGAAATGATTAGATTATCCCTGTTGCCTAGTTAGCACAATTGTCTTATGTGCTCTGACCTTGGTTTATTAAAAAAAAAGAAAAAAGAAAAGAAAACATTGCTTTCCTAGGGAACCAGGGACTCTCTCAGTACTTATCATGTTTATATTTTTACATGAAATTTAATATTTTGAAAATGTATGAACCCAACATGACTACTTTCTCTACAGGTTTTACGTTGGGCTGTTGCCATCTGTGGTTGTGAAGCCAAGTGTTCTGCTGGGGCAGAATAATCAAATCAAAGTTAATGGGGTGACCATCTAAGCAGGGCTCTTTGTCATTAAGGTCCACTCTTGTGATAGTAGCACATTATCCCGCTGATTGGATTTGTAGGAAGGCATCCACCTGTGGCCCACATTGGCAGAGAAGAGACTTACTGCAGAGGCAGCCCTGGCGAAGGAGAAGCAGGAGGTAGCCGTCCTGGGCAGCAGATTCTTTTGCTGAAAAGCCAAAGCGTGCAGGACAGCATAAGCAATATCAGTAGATGGGTGATTGACATATTATTTGGTTGATTTAGGTCCCAAAGTAAAGTAACCAAAGGCAGAGGATTAGAAACTGTATCATTAGAGAGGAATGACTTGTCTTGAGCAGGGAAAAAGCAACTACATGTAGAGACACTGAGCCAGCTGATCAGACAAAATTTAAGCACGTGGGGCCCTTTACCTCCATCTCAGGAGTGATTTTTCTCTGTTTGGACGAGAGCTATTGTAAGAATTTCCATGTCTGTTGGGGGCACAGAGGTTCTCACAGACTATGGTAAACACGATTTGGCTCACACGCTCTCATAATCAGGCTGACTTGCACTGAAACAGAGAGTGCTCTATAGCGGTGCCAGGCCTCTAGCAGTACCAACTGTTAAATAATAAACAGGCCCTGTTTGTTGGCAGCCTCTTCTCCTCCTGCCAACATGGAGTGCCCATTTTCTGGGTTTACCTGCCCGCATGTGTTCAGACACTCAGAACAGTGTATGTGTTGTGTGAGTTGGTGGTGGCATGGAGGCATCAGTCTACATCTAATCTGCTTAGTTTATTATTCTCCCAGGACCTCGGGTGAGCTAGCAAACACGCAGGGCTCTGGCAGCACGAACAATGGCTATGCTGTCATTCTAGATAATATTACAGGCTTTGCAGAGTGCATCAGCTAATTGTTTTTCTTATGTTCGTTTTCGCTTCTTCATATTCTCTCTCTTCCTTTGATTTGGTTTGGAGGAAGTGGGGATTAGGAAGCATAAGAGTGGTTCTGTCAATTAGATGCATTACTTCCGGAGAGCTAGAAAGTATTTGGGTTGTTTGATTTTAATGCAATATGTATATAGTTAATTCACATTGATAGTGAGCCACACATTCAGTCAATCAACAAGTACTTACTGAAGGCCCACAGGGTGCAAAGAACCCTGGACTAGGTGCTTAAACTTGACTCCATGTGCCTTACTGTGTTATTGCACAAGTGCTGGGGTAAGGTTGGAGTTTTCCCAGATTCCAGGTACCAAATGACTACAGTAGATTATGAAAGAGCAGTTCAGGTGAGAGTCAAGCCGGAAACACACACATGCAAACCTCAGAAGAAAAAAGGATTCCTTAAAGTCCTCTATTTTGTCATGGAGACTTTTTTCTCCATTTCACTCGTCCCATGAAAAGGCCCTTGATAATCTCAGTTTTATATTGCATTTTTGGCCAAAGGAATTTCATATGTTTCACAGATGCAATAATTAAAAATAGACTCTCTTAATTCCTATAAACCATCTTCATCCCCCACCCTCCCAGCAAAGCCTCGGATAAATAGGCCGTGATACCAATCTCCAGGAGTAGGCTTTTGGTTGATCAGTGTAAATGAGGAATATTCAAAGTTGGTAATCAGGGATATGGGGTATTAGGTGGGGAGGGTAACTGTGTAGCATAAAGTGTTTTTTTTTTCTCATGAACCAATTCTAAAGGTAAGGTCCCAACTCTGAAGTAATGACAGTATCCCTGGAGTAACTTTCTTCCAAGGTGACCATTGTGAAAAATAGCCCTTGTTAGAAGGCTATAGATTTGTTTAAAAAATTAATCCCATTCCTTTATAATCATAGCTCCCACATGATGAAGCTATTAATTGGTTGGGGTACTAAAACCATTTGCTTGAGTGAAATGAAACTTCTCCTTTCTCAGATCACTAAATATACTTTAACTGTGGAGTAATCATTCAGTTTCTTGGACTAAGATATTTTTAGATCAAGAGTAAATATTTGAATTAAGAACTCTGGTGACAGCGCCGGGAGTGTTTCAGAAAGTGAGGATGGTAATCTCATATTCAGTCTAATTTTCCCTGAATTCATGCCTCAACAGTGTGTAATGAATACGCTTTTGGTGGAGTCATTTTCCTTTTATGAGAAATGCAAGGCCCCATCTTCTTATTATCTTTTTAAAAAGATTTGTCTGGTTTGTAGTGTCAGAAGTGGTTTTAAAAATCCAGGCAGTATTGAATTCACACAGAATGGTTCAGAAAAGCCTGGGAGTAAAATTCATAGAGAAACAATTGTTTAAAAAGCAACTAGCATTGTATAGCAAAATAATGAATTTGTATTCTCTATAGTCTCCTGTTGGATCCATATCCCCTTGTCATTGAGTTCTCAAAGGTTTCATCCTAAAGAACTAGGCTCAGATTGATTACCCTTCATCCAAGCAATTTTGCCTGTTTGCTCTAGACCTCCTAACTAGCAGGTCTCAGTGCCCTCACCAGGACACTCCCCAGACTGGCTCTAGGAGAGTTCTCATTTCTCCCTAAGTCAGGCTGCTTGCAGCTAGTATCAAACACAAGCTCACCTACGCTCTCGAGTTTTCAGCATTTAGTCTGTTGTGGATGGAAAAGTAGATACCCAAACTCTTTAGAATTGTGTCTAAAAAGAATAAAGAGACTTTGAGTGAGGGCCTGAGGAGCAAGCTCTCTGAGGAAGCAAGCTCATCAGTGTGGTGAATTCTTTCAGCTGCTTGACTGCTTTGTCTGTCTTCAGTGTTCAGTGAATTGCATTTTGATTTCATACACATGCATGCAAATACACACCCTCACACACACACATTATATAGGTATATGTAAGTGTGTATACAACCCTATTATACTCTCTCTAATATGTATGTCTCTAACATACATATCTCTTGTGTGTTTATCTAACCACCTTATCTATATCTCTGGTAACTGTCATTGTTCCCAGTGATTCAGAGGTTAAAATCTATGAAAATAAGCAGCATCTTTTGAGTACCTATTTAAGCACCCACATACCTGGAAGTCTTCAAGGTGCTTATAAATTTCCATTAGACTCTTAATTCACATGGTCAAGACAAGTGCAGTTGAGGACCAATGTAGCATATTAAATTATTACTCATTAGCAAAACTTTCACTGCCCGATTTAGCGTTTTGCATAAGAATGTATTTGTTGTATTTAATAGAAAATATGTATATAGTTACAGTAGACATTGGTTGTTGGTAAAATGGGATTGCTGGAATAGCGCTTAAACAAAAGAAATAGTACTGACCTATTAGAAAAATTAATTATAAAAGAAAAATAATGGATTATAGTTGCAGGTAATGGTTTTGGGGACACTGCTGGTTGAAATTCATCCTGAGGCTTATTTACAGTTGCACAATTAGAGCTTTTGAGAATTCAGCAGCCTTGATTTATTTACAGGGGTTCATATAGCATTTGAGTCAGGGGTGAGGTGAGGCACAGAGGTGGGTAGGGGACTTATTGCTTTACATTTAAGTTCTATAGAATTTCGCATTTCTGTTTTGGGGAAGAAAGAATTGTCTCTAGAGAGAGAGCATCAGGTTCTTTAACAAGATTTAAAAAATTTGGGACCTTGTATTGATCAAACTTCATACTAGATCAGATAACAAAAAATTGAATATGGCTTTGCACTAGAGGCTATTTTATTTTCTATGCTGCCAATGAACTAATTTTCTATAATTTTCCTTTCACTACTTGAAATTTTAATTTATCCATCAGATGTTTATTGGTACCTACTGTGTATTTAGTACTTTACTAGCCACTTGGGATCCATCAGTGAAAAGATAAGTAACTCATGTATATGTTAGGAGATGATTAGTGCACAATTCATTTATGAATGACCCATAAAAGAATAAGTTGATAAATTCGATTTCATGAAAATTAAAAACTTCTGCTGTTTGAAAACATTATTAAGAAAATGAAAAGGTAAGCCACAGACTTTAAGAAAATATTTGCAAAGAATATATCTGATAAAGAACTTATATCCAGAAAATATAAAGAACTTTGAAAACTCCATAATATACAACATATTATTTAAATGGCCAAAAGATTTGATCAGGCACTTCACCAAAAAAAAAAAAAAAGGAAAAGATGGTATATGAGCACGTGAAATGATGCGCAATATCAATAATCATTAGGGGAAGGCAAATTAAAACCATGAGACACTATTACACATCCTTTAGAATGACTGACATTTAAAAGACTGAGCATAGCAAGATTTTTGAGGATATGGAGAAACTGGAAGCCTCATAAGTTGCTGGCAGTAAAGTAAAATGGTACAGCCACTTTGGAGACAGTCTGACAGTTTTTAAAAAGTTAAACGTGTATTTACTATGTTATCCAGCCATTTCATGCCTACATGTTTACACAAGAGAAATGAAAGCTTTTTTTTTTTTTTTCCTTTTTTTTTTTTTGAGGCAGGGACTTACTCTGTCAACTAGCCTGGAGTGCAGTGGCATGATCATAGCTCACTGTAACCTCAAACTCCTGGGCTCAAGTGATCCTCCTGCCTCAGCCTTCCCAGTAGCTGGGACTATACGTATGCACTACCACTCCCAGCTTTTATATATATATATATATATATTTTTTTTTTTTTTTACCCAGTAGTTTTCTTATGCAACCATAGATCTATTTTCTGTCACTACACAGTAGCTTACATTTCCTAGAATTTTATAAAAATTTGAATTCTATTATAAAAATACAATCTTCTGTACTTGTTTTGTCCTTCTCTCACTCAGTATATTGACTTTGAGATCCATTTATGTTGTAGCACATATCAATAGTTCACCATTTTTATTGCTGTATAGTATTCCACTGTATAGATATACTGTAATTTGTTTATCCATTCACTTAAGGATGGGCATTTAGACTGTTTACAATTTTTGACAATATAAATAAAGTAGCAATGAGCATCTGTGCACAAGTCTTTATAAAAACATGGTGGGGCTCAGTGGCTGACGCCTGTAATCCCAGCACTTTGGGAGGCCGAGGAGGGTGGATCATCTGAGGTCAGGAGTTCAAGACCAGCCTGGCTAACACGGTGAAACCCTGTCTCTACTCAAAATACAAAACAAAAATTAGCTGGGTGTGATGGCGGGCACCTGTAGTCCCAGCTACTCGGGAGGCTGAGGCAGGAGAATCACTTGAACCTGGGAGGCGGAAGTTGCGGTCAGCCAAGATTGCACCCCTGCACTCCAGCCTGGGTGACAGAGTGACACTCTGTCTCAAAACAAACAAACAAACAACAACAAAAATAAAAACATCGGCTTGGCTGGCCATGGGGACTTATGCCTTATAATCCTAGTGTTTTAGGAGGCTGAGGTGGGAGGATCACTTGAGGCCAGGAGTTCAAGGCCAACCTGGGCAGCATAGTGAAACGCCATCTGTACGAATATATATATATATGTGTGTGTGTGTGTGTGTATATACATATATATATATGTATGTATGTATATGTATTCAAGGTATAATAAATAGATGCTTTGGAGCCAATTGACCACAATGAAGACCTAGTTCCAAGATTTGCTGGTTTGAAATCTTAGGCACATTTGTGTCATTTTTCAGATGATTTTTCTCTACTGTATAATGGAGATAATATAACTTAGAGTCCTGAAAAATAAATAAGACAAGATACGTAGAGTTCTTTCCTTGCCTTCAAATCAGGAGGAGATAGATTAAGGGCCTGCCTACATGGTATGAGTTGAGATAGGTGAGAGTAATGTTCTCTCTTATACTTGGATAGTACTTGTATTAGTCTGTTTTCACACTGCTATAAAGAACTATCTGAGACTGGGCAATTTATAAAGAAAAGAGGCTTAATTGACTCACAGTTCTGCACAGCTGGGGAGGCCTCAGGAAACATATAATCATGGCAGAAGGGTAAGCAAGGCATGTCTTACATGGTGGCAGGAGGACAGAAAGAGAGAGAGAAGAGAGAAGAGAGAGACTGCCAAATACTTTTAAAACATCAGATCTTATAGGAACTCACTCACTATCACCAGAAGAGCATGGGGAAAATCACCCCCCTGCTCCAATCACCTTCTACCAGGTCCCTGGGATTACAATTCAACCTAAGATTTGGTTGGGGACACAGAGCCTAAACTGTATCAGTACTAGTGCAGGAATTCCACAGTTTGAGGAGATTCATTCTTTTTGTATCAAGTCTTGCAAATTCTGGCATTTCTTTTTTGAAAAATACAAAAGGATGGCACACTAACTTATGTGTTTCCATTGCAATTTTCTAAATTCATTGGTTGAATCAGTTTTCTCCTTGCAACAGTGGCCAAGACAGTCAACTTCAACCATTTTTTAGATCTTGGTTGAAATATTACTTATTCTAAGAAGTATTCCTTACCCTCTTCAGTGTAGGTTAGGTATGCCGTTGGTGTCTTCTGGTTCCACACTCCTCTCTTTCTTAACTTTTAGTGCATTGGTTGTTATGTTTGCCATTCTACTATTGCGTAAGCTCCGTGAAGGTAGAGATTTGTTTATTTCCATATCCACAAATTATCTTAATAACTAATTATTGAGTAAATGAACAAAAGTTTTTAAAGAAGGGATAAAGTAGAGATGAGGGAGGTTGGAAGCTCTAAGAAACAGTTCTCCCACTCTCGAATTTTGCCTCAGATTAGCCCTTCTGTCCTTTCATCAGTTCCAGATGGAGAAATTTTTAATACAATATAATGCAAAAAAGCTTCACCCCTCTAAAATGACACCTAGGCAACAGTCCAGGCTAACAACAAAGAAGAAGCTGTAAGGGACTAATCCTTGGGAGTAGAGTAATCGTATGGAAAGAAAACTAATCTGGAAATGAAGAGATCCACGACCTCAAGCCTAACCTCTTGAAACCTAGATTATTTTTATTTGCAAGAAGTCCTGTTGCCTACCCTGCTTATCTTACAATTTTGTTTGAGAGTCAAAAGAGAGAAGAGAAGTATGAGTCCTTAATTGCTGTAGAAAGTAAGACCTTATTATGAAGGGGGTTGTATAAAGTCTCATTAGAGGCAGCCTTGCTAGTCTTACTTAACCTTTGCAGTACTAAAGTTGATGTTCTCTGAACTCTCTCATAGGCTCTCTCCTCACTTTGGACAGTCCTCCCAGGCAATCTCATTTTCTCCCATAGGTTTCATTAGCATCTGCATCTGAATGACCACCACATCCTTCTCCAGCTCAGGTTTCTCTCTGAGCACTGCCTTCTAGACCTCTTTTCTTGGATGTCTCACAGACACCTCATACTCAACATGTTCTAAACTCAGCTCTTTGCCCCAAACATGCTCTCACCTCCAGTATTGGTACATAATTGCCGACATTAGAAACCTGACATTACCTTTTCCACATCCTCTGCTGTTCCACATGCAGTCAATCACCTGGTACTTTTGATCTTCCTCCTAAGAATGTCCTTAATCTGTTCAGTCTTCTTCATATCAGAACTACTACTCTCATCCGGGGTACCATCTTATCTTACCTAAATTATTGCAATAGTATTCTGACTTCCTTAATATTAATCTTACAATCTGGCTCCTGTCTCATTTTCTGGACTGATTCATGCCCCTTTCCCCCTAGCATTCTATGCTCCAATCATACTAAATGTGTTTTTCATGCCTTCAGTGCACCACGCTCACTCTCATTTCTGGTCTTTGCATATGTTCTACTCTTTGTTTTGAATACTCTTCATTACTTTTTTCTTCCCCCATCTTCTCACCTCCACTGACATAAAACCAATCTTGCAAGTCTCAATTTAAAGCTTATTTTCTATGGAATGCCTCCCTGATTCCCTAATTATAATCGCCTTACGTTGCATTCCTGTGATGTGCACTTTATTATCATTGATTGTTTTGCCTAAATCATCCTTAAGGTAGGGAATAGTACGTCTTGTTCAAGGCTGTGTCTTTAGTGCCTAACGCAATGCCTGACATTGACTAGGCATTTAATAAATGCTTGTTGAGTGAATGAATAAAAAATAAATTACAATAGCTACAAATGATATTATAGCTAATTTATTACATCTTTTACTTTTAAAATTTTTAAATTTTTTTCAAAAGTTTGTCCCTAGAAAAGTAAGAAAGATCGCTTCTTGAAAATTTATTTTACTTTTGTTTATGCATTTTGAATAGCTCTCACTAGAGTCTCAATTTAGTATTAAGGAGTTATTCCAGAATAAGCAATACCTAAACTGCATTATTCCTATATTCTTCCTCTATAAAATTATTGTGAGAACTACTTATTTTGTCTGCTTTAATATCAAGGATGGGAAAGTATCAATGGTGGATATGAATTTGACTACTCTGTCCTAGAAATTATTATGCCCTTGTCAATTTTCTGAGACTAACATTTAGGAGAATTCTGTGATCACAAGTTTGACTCTATATCTGACTGAAGGCCAAGCTAGATGCAGATGTTTTCTACTAATACTCTGGCTTTTTCATTATTTCTCTGTGAGAAATTATGGAAGATATTAAGGATGAGACAGTAGAAGAACAGACTGAATATGGTTCTGCTTACAACCAGGAAAGTTATTTAAAATGACATGAATAGTCAGGTTGTAATAAAGGTTTGTTAAAACATTTGGTATTGCACAACTAGTTTCCACATTAATCAATCCCATATGCTCTAATTAATACCTTGCTAAAATGTATGTTGATTTTCAAGGAAAACAACAGTTTTTAACGTCTGTAGACATGTTGCACATGTGTGAATTTATCATTAACAGGTTAATTGAGTACTGAATATTGAGCAGAAATAACATATCACACAGCGACCCTACAAGGGAGACTTACCGTCATTTTACTAAAGAGCAACCTGAAGATAGATATATAAAGTAACTTGTTCAAAGGCACCCAATTAGTATAGAGAAACCCCAGGTCTAAACCTAAATCTATCTCACTCAAAATGTTCTTTTTACTACATTGCATTACCTCTCTGGAAAACATAATTACTTGTTCTGGGTATATTAATTTACTAGGGTTGCCATTAGAAATTAGCACAAACTTGATGGCCTATAACAGCTTAAATTTATTCTTTTCCAGAATTGGAAGCCAGAAGTCTGAAATCAAGGTGTTGGCAGGGCTACAATTTCTCAGAAGACTCTAAGTAAGGGAGAATCATTCCTTGCTTTTCCAACTTCTGGTGGCTCCAGAGGTTCCTTGGCTTGTGGCCATGTAGCTCCAGTTTGTGCCTCTGCCTTCACATGGCCTTCTGCTCTCTCTGTCTTCTCCTCTTCTGTCTCTTACAAGAAAATGTTATTGGATTTACAGCTTCCCTGGATAATCCAGGATTGCCTCATCTAGAAATCCTTAACCTCATTACATCTGCACAGATCCTTTTTCCAAATAAGGTCACATTCTCAGGTTTCAGGGGTTGGAATGTAGGCGTTTCTTTTGGAAGGTCACCATTAGATCCACCACACTGGATATTGCAGAAATTGTTTTGAGAGATTCCTCTGTTATAGATATATCTGAGATTTTCTTTCTTTCTGTCTCTCTCTCTCTCCACCCCCCGCCACCCTCCCGCCCCCATCACCCAGCCTGCAGACTGGAGTGCAGTGGTGTGATCTCAGCTCACTGGAGCCTTGACCTCCTACACTCAAGTGATCCCCCCACTTCAGCCTCCCAAGTAGCTGGGACCACAGGCACACACCAACACACCAAGCACATTTTTGTATTTTTTGTCAAAATGGGGTTTTGGCCCATTGCCGAAGCTGGTCTCGAACTCTTGAGCTCAAACAATCTGCCCACTTTGGCCCCCCAAAGTGCTGGGATTATAGACCTGAGCCAGCGAGCCAAGCCTATCTTTGAACTATTTAATAATCAAAGCTTTGCTAATGTATATACAGGGAGGAAAATGGCTGGTTCATGCTGATTATCCATCAGGGCTATCAGTAAAAGAGCGAGTGACACTGTAATTAATAGAACAGGAATGATAACATCTTACAGGGGTGCTGTTCATGCTTTTGGAGTGGCTTCTTTAAATCTGGGATGCATCTGCCCCATTTGGTTGTAAATGGAAACATCATTAAATAAGTTTAAAGACATCCTTGTTTGCCTCTCCGATGGCAACCTCCAATCCATATATCCACTACAGTCTGTATTGGTATATCTTCTGTGAATTTCTCCAACTTCTTACCTTTTTCTACCTTCCAAGGCAGGCATTAAAAAAAATATGGAATAGTGCTTTATTACCTGACCCTAATTGTACTTTTCTGAATATGAACCTTGACCTCTAGTATTAATATTCTAGGATTTCATGAACAATTCTATGATTACCCTCTGCCTAAATTTCATAACTCCATTGCATATTAGATCAGGGTTCAGTGCCCAGTCTTCTTTTAACTTTTCAGAGACTTTCGCCCCCAGTCACACTGTGGATCTTCCAGTTCCAGGGCTCTACACATCTCTCTCCATTTAGGCCCTCATGATTGTGGAGATTGCAAATGCATCATTATGTCCATTCGAAGATGTCAAAACTTTACATAAGTATATGAAAAGCTTTCTAGTCTATTTTCAGTACACTTGATGAGTTCCAAAATTTTATTAGTCTTTTTGGTTATGGGCTCATATTTAAGCTAATATAATTGGGAAACAATTGAAAGTGGTTCATAAATTCTTTTTTGAGTTATACCTGCTATATCAAATACCATCATCGTAAAAACGTTATTTGTGTTATTTTCCCCAAAAATGCTTCCCTTGCATTTGTACTTATTAAGAATAAATAATAGCTAACATCTATCCACTGCCTTTGATTCGTGAGGCCCTCACAAATTGCCTCATTAGGTCTCCGACAATATGGTACAACTACTGTTTATATTTTACAGATGAAGAAACTGAGACTGTACTGCTACTTTCTGCTTATACAATCTAATGAAACCTTACTACTGGGGTGATCCCTTTTGGTTTGAATGAAATTTTATTCACTACCTTTTCTTGATCACTGGAAAAATGTCGAATGGAACTAATTCATGGTCTTTTTTTTCATTAATTTGTTTACTGAAAGCCAGAAATTATTCTGAACACTAAGAATGTACTGGAAGCAATTGTAATAGGCAGCTTCTAAGATGGCCCCACATGATCTCCACATCCTCTATTTTCACCTGCTTGTATAATTTCCTATCTTTTAGTATTGGCTGGATTAGTGACTTATTTCTGATAAAGGACAGGAGTGATAGGATGTCACTTCCAAGGTTAAGTTTTTAAAAAGCTTGTGGTTTTCCTCTTGAGTCCCTCTATCACTCTCTCCTGGATTTCTCTGCCTGAGAAAAAGCAAAGGTCAAGTCATGAAGTAGCCCTGTGTGAAGACGCCTGTGTGAAGACCTTCACGTGTGAAGACCCCCACATGGCAAATCTCCTCCTCTTCAGTTGAGAGTTCAGATGAAACCACAGCTCTAGCTGACAGTTTGATCACAACCTCATGAGAAATTTTGACCCAGAGGCACCTACCTATACTGAGTCCAGATTCCTGACCCACAGAAACTATGGAGTGGTGTTTGCTTTTTTAAGTTACTAAGTTTGGGGGTAAGTTGTTATGCTGTAATAGACAACTAACACATCCAAGAACCTCATCCTCATGGAATTTATACTGTAATAGAGATTATGAACACACACATACATGTGCATACTCAAATACATACAGGATGTAAATAAGGAAGATACTAGTAATTAGTTCTAAGAGAAAAGTAAAGCAGGATAGAATGAATTGGGAATGCTTTGGATATCTTGACCACATAAGGAAAGACCTTTCTGTGGAGATAGTATTTGAGTTAACGAGTGAAGAAATCAGCCACGCAGAGATGTAGCAACAGAGCAGTCTGTGCGGAGGCAATAGAGCTAGACCAGGGCTAATAGGAATAAGGTTGGCTTGTTTGAGAGACAGAATGGACAAAGAAGCACTGTGAACAAAGGAAAAATGTTAGAAGATGAGAACAAAAGGATGGTCATGAACAGATAATGGAGAGACTGGTCATGGTTTGAATTTTAATTTCATTCTTACTGCACTCTATATAACTTGTAGAATTTTAGCAAAGGAATGATACCATCTTTCCTGCATTTCAAGAATTCTAGCTTCTGTTTAGGTAATGGATTATAAGGTACAACAGTGGAAGCAGAGAAATCAATTAGGAGACCAGATGAGAGACAATTGTGATTTTGGTTGGTGATAGAGATAGTGAGGAATGGTTGGGTTTAGATGTACTTTTGTGTTTGGGTTAATGGAGCTTATTGTTGGATTAGATATGGTGGATGAGGCAGAAAGAGTTGCTGATGTTTGGCCTGATCAACTGTTTGGGTAGATGGTGTCACCTTTCACTGAGACAAGAGAAATACAGTTAGGTTAGAGGAGGAAGTGGCAACGTGGGTAATATGGAATCCAGAGTTTTGTTTGGGGCATAAGTTAGTTTACAGTATGTACAACTAACAAGAAAGGTGCTCATTATTGCTATTCTATGTTTAAGACAGTTCTTGCTTTGGAAAACCACTCCCAACATCTTGTGGGATCTTGTTCCCATGTACTTCCATTTTTTAAAAATCTTTGTGGTGGAATTTTTTCGGAGGCTATTTGAGAATTTGTGAGTAATATATACTGAATCCCACGCAAGTTAATCAGACAAAATGTCTCTTATAGAATGCTAAAAAATCCACTGAGGAAAAAAATCAGTGTAGTATTGTGATTATAATTTATTAAAACACAATATCAAATACAAGGTAACCTTTGACCTTTCGTTGATTCAGACTTTGTTATAGCTTCTAATCATGTCTTGCCCTATTCATTAGTAGCTCATTCATTTCCCTTATTCCACCTCACTCACCTTAAAATTTAAGTTTTAGCAGCTTTGCTATAAGTCCTATAAGTGCAGTGGGGCACTTGAGTGGATCATTGTTTCCCTTCTTCTAGAAGCTCTTTAGTGAGAATAAGTAGTAGGAATAATTATGGTTACATAGGTGCATTTGTTCCCTAAAACAAAGTGATCAGAGAACTCCAGAGGAAATGCTATTAATACCAATATTGTTTTGTAATAAAAGGGTTATACAGCTGTCAAACTCAATGTCTTAAAGATTAAAAAAAAGAAAAAAAAAAGTCATCTAGACTAGGCAAACATCAGTGCCTGGCATGAGGAATTAGCAAAAGGTCTTCAGGTATCTATGGACTACCAAATATGCATGATTCTCTGGCCCACTAGAAAATTTAGAACTAATTTTCAGATACAAAAATACGAAACTGAGGGGCTTATACTTCATCTCCTAATTCTGAACCAATGTATTGCAACCACTGTGCATTTTGAGACACTAGTATGAACTGGCATATTATAAAATTAAATTGTATTGTATAGTTCATTGTATTGTTCCATCAGATTTTGATATCCTCACTTTAAATAATTCATGGGAAGAAATGATCACTGCATAATGCCACAAACGCACAGCAGGCAAAACTAATTTTACACAATATGAAAACAGATTTTATTTATTTAAAAGGAATATTAAAAAAAAACACAACAACTTTTTTGACACCAGCTGCTGGGAAATAAATAGAATACTTTATGACAAAAAAATAAAAATCCAAATCTATAAAAGCTCTTCCTGGGGGATCCAGTTGAGAATTGTAAAGATACATTTAAATGCCCTGGTCAATGCTATAAGCCTTATTTTGAGGGAAAAAGAACTCTCCCATCTGCTTACTCTCCGTGGGGATAAAGCGTTACTGGGAGAAAATTGACTTTACAAAAGCCCTCCTGAAACCTACGACATAATGCCAATGAAGTGGCAAGCTTTAGGTATCACTTCGGAGAACCCCTGTTGGTATAAATAACATCAGTAGGTAAACAGTAGCCGGCGTCCTTAAATACAAAATAAAAATTATTGTTTAGCTTTGTCCAAACCTGATCTTGATTAGAAGTGGAAAATAATACTTTGAGGTGACCATAACAACTTTCCTTTCACTGTGGCTTTAAGAATGGAATGAGAAAATAAGGTGAAAATATAATGAAACTATTTTCTTTGGGAGAGTTTATTAGATGGATATTTTAATACAAGTATAACGTATTTTTAATACCAAAGATTAAAAAAAAATCCGGGTTTTCTTTTCAATGTGATAACAACTCCATATCTAACTCAATCAGACACTTGCTTCAGACAAAGAATGGGACTCCTGCCATGGGCGGGTCTGGGTTTAATCTCAGGAGCGTGAGGGTCCAGGCATCCAGATAGTTTGCAGCCCTCTTCCCTGAGGCTTCAGGGAGAGAGAGAACAAGGGTGGAGAGGGGCAAGGATTGGAGCGAAGCAGCTAAGAGATGAATGGAAAAGAGAAAAAAGAACAGTCTAAAATAAAATATTTTAGCACCAAAGCAATGAAAACACATTCTGTGGATAATATAAATGCTATTTATTGAATTTTTAATTTTCAAAAATGTTTAACTTAAAAATTCTTACTGACAGTGGGAATGTAAATCTAAGACTAAGAGACTGACTTAGCAGAAGAAGTTTATTATTGTCTGATAACAGCTGAATTCCGGTCTTCTTTGTGTACTGTAAAATGGGGCAGATTTGTGTATCTATGATGTCATAGGCACTGTTGGAAGGGCTTTCTCTGGTTTTGTCATAGTTTCCTACTTGAGCAGTTATAAGTCATTAATTAGAAATTCATTTTAGATTTTGAAGAATTACAAATTTGGAAGGATCTAAGTTAGGCTCTATTATTCTTTAACTTTTTAAGATATAAAATCTTAATACAGTGTAGCAGAGATTTAAAATTTTTAATAGGTATAACCAAACTGTTTCATAGCATTGGTCTTTTCAGTAGCTATTTTCTAAGGTATTTTCAGTAGCTATTTTCTAAGGCAATAGCATATACACAGAAAATGGGTTTTCTTTGTCCTTACTATGTCAGTGCAATCTAATATGTACATTAGTTAGTGAGGTTGCGTTGGGAAAAATAGAGCATTAAGATTCTAAAACAGGATGTCTAAGTTCAAAGTCTGGCTGAATTTCACTTACTACTTGTTGAACTTGTACAATTTATTTTAACCTTTCTGTGCCGTATTTTTAAAATTTTGCAAAATGGTGTTAATAATACCTATCTGTAAGACTCTCGGCCAGGTGCAGCGGCTCATGCCTGTAATCACAGTACTTGGGAGACCAAGGAGACGATTGCTTGAGCTCAGGAGTTTAAGACCAGTCTGGCAACATAGTGAGAACCTATATCTCAAAAAAAAAAAAAAATTAACTAGGTGTAGTGGTACACACCTGTGGTCCCAGCTACTCAGGAGGCTGGGGCAGGAAGATTACTTGAGTCCAGGAGGTAGAGACTATAGTGTACCGAGATCACACCATTGCATTCCAGCCTAGGTGATAGAGTGAAACCGTATCTAAAAAAATATATAAACAATTTTAAAAAAATTCTCTTGTTACTGAGTGAAATAATGGAAAAGTTTCTGGGATAAGCTTAGAGAGCCATAAAAATGTTGATTTAATCCTATTAATAAATAGTATATAAATTATGTTCTTCAAAGGCATTTGTATTTTAAACTATTTAAAGTATTGCAGTTGTATTGTTGCATTTTAAGGGACGACTGTACATATGCCATGTAATATGTGTAAAAGTGACTCTTTCTTCTGAGTGTTTTGCTGTAATACCACCAGAGTTACAATGCAAACATTTACCAAAACAAAGCTGGTATAGCAATGTTAGTATTGGGCAACCTGAGTTGTATTGTAATAACTTCTCAATAAATCAATATATGTGAACCAGACTATTTTCTTATGTATAGAAGAGATATGTTATTTTTGAATCCTATTTAAAATATATGAATCAAAAACTTCCAAAATTTTAATTTCTTTGGTTTTTCTAGGATTTCTACCTTGTAGAATATAAAGCTTTTATTCTTTTTACTGAAATCTTAGCTTTACTTCAGCATCAAGCTGCTTCATATTGCAAGGGCTAACAGTTAAAATGTGAGTTAAATATCATTTACACAGAATTATTTAAAGGCCATGTTACTGTTGTGAAATTGTACATGTTCCAGAATAAGTCTAGTCACCTTTACACCTACTTAGACTGATTCTGTAAGTCAATCATCAAACACAAAATTTTGGCCTAAAATATTTATTAATTTTTATGTACTAACAGGAATGTTCACATCTAAGCAGAAGAAGCCAGGTTCATTCAGTTCACAAATTTAGTATCTAAGATTTGAAATATCATAGCTTTTTGTGCATTTAAAAAAAATAGACTTACATATTGACTTTGAGCCTAGAGAATTTTAGAAATAGAAAATATAACGTTGCATAGCTTTTAGATTTACAAGGACATCATTTTTATTTGTAGAATAATGCATTGTGCTTAATTACAAAATGCCAAAGTTTTTGTCGTTAGTTAATTTAGGGTGGCTGTCCCCTTGTTCCCTTGCGGAATTTACTTTGTTAGAATAGATTGCCACATTCTTTGAAGACAATTGCCTTGATATTGATACCAGTCACCATGCCTTCACTAGATCTGGAGATGGACAATAAAGTATATGAGGAGTACTGGCATACTAAGTCATAATAAAATTAGCTGAATGATATATATGTCAAAGAATGAGGTGATTTTGGTAGGTAAAAGGTAGTCTAATCTGCACTTTCGTTGAAAAAAAATGACAGTTGTATCAACCTGGCATTCCATCCAAACCCGAATTTGCATTTATCCAAAGGGCTGCACTGAAATTCAGCAAGATAGCATGGACTGGGCCAGGTGTTGCAGACAGAAGACAGGATTTTACTGGCTTGGCAGAGTAGGACTTTAGGTTATCTCCTCCAAAGGGACATTAAATTCCTCTCTGTGCTATCACAACAACTTTTGTTTTTTCAGACCTGTCTATAGACTCTCAGAGGCTTATTCTGTTTCATGAAAACAATGAAGATAAGCTGATTGAAATGTCAACAGATATAATATAAACATGCAGATGAAATGTTAGTGTGTAATGGTAGTTTTCAAACATAATGAGTAATGAAATTTAAGCAGAGTCCAGGTTGAATAGGATCCTAGAATCCTAGAATAAAAACGTATCATTTTAGATGCAGAGGTAGAGTCCCATTCCTCTATTTAAAAAGATGAAGTAGATAAAGTCCAAGATCTTTCCGTTGGAGTGTTTGAAAGAGTTGGGACTAGAAGCACATCTCTGGTCTCCAGTCAAGTGCCTTTTCTAGTTGAACTTGACTTCTTTATATCTGGATAATAAAATCAATCTCATACAATGATATAGGTTATATTTTTCCAAGGCGGTTAAGTATTCATTCACTCCTATACCATCAATAATAATGACAAACATTTATATAGTGCTTACAACCTAGGCAGTACCCTAATTGCTGCCTAGCAGGCTGTAAGCACTATATGAATATTGCTGTATGAATGTTGCCTGATGTGAAGAGTTAGACACTGTAGAGTAATTTTCCTTATATTGCCTTTTGCTTATTATTGCCCCTCTTTTAAATCTTCATAAGAGCCACATTAACTAGGTACTGTTGTCCTCATTTCATAGTTGAAGGAGGAAACTGAGGCACAGAGACCTTAAATATATTCACCAAGGAAATCAAGCCATTAATTGGTAAAGCTTGGATTTGAACCCAGGCAGTCTGGGTTTCTGAGCTTGTGCCCTTATCTACTATGGTGTGTATTGTTCCAATAATTTTTAGTTGCATAAATGCTTAGAAATAGCATTCATGAGTTCTCTGTGTTCCAGAAGAAGCAGTTTCAAGAAAGAATAAAATATATGTAAACAGCAG
The DNA here is from genome assembly GCF_003255815.1 of Theropithecus gelada. NCBI lineage: Eukaryota > Metazoa > Chordata > Mammalia > Primates > Cercopithecidae > Theropithecus > Theropithecus gelada. The sequence goes on along the minus strand of NC_037669.1, from coordinate 34,745,088 downwards.
ACAAACCCATTATATTTTAAAAAGGTTGGAGGCACTGGATACTAAAAAGAAAAATAAATTAAAGGAAACCATGAGAGAAATATGATAGGTATAGGGAGAAGGGATTTTCAGTGTTCTCAATGACGATAGAGCAAAGTTAGATCCAATGGGTAGGAATTACAGGAAATAAATCCGGGCTTAATATGGCACTGCAGTGACCAGAATAGGCAACCTTGTTAGTGAGCCCCCTATCTTTCTGTATTCAGGCTGTGTGACTGGTCCCTATTGTTATAGACAGGATTGCTGCACGGGAATAGTACATTTGGAGCACAATTTTGCTTAGTTAGGTCAGAGGTAAGAGATGTCATTAAATTTCATCTGAAATTGTATTGTAAAATATGTAAGGGCAAGAGCTCCAGACAGATCTGACTTTGAATCCTGGCACAATCACTTATTTGCTGCAAGAATTTAGTCAAGTTACTTAACTCTAACTTCTCTGAGTCCCAGTTTCCTCATCCATGGTTGGGATAATTGTACTAATCTCCTAGAGTTGTGGTGAGGAGTAAATGAGATCATTATCTAAAATGCCTAGCACTGTGCCAGGCACATAGCAAGTGCTCAGTGTATATTACATTTTTCAGGAGTGAGAGACTCTTTAATTTTTCAAAAATGAACTGCCGTGCTAATTATTCTCTTATTTGGGAAAGGAAGCTTGGCTTAGCAGGTAATAGGACTATGCTCACCAATCTCTCATTGCTTTTGGGTAAGGAACCATGAACCCTGGATGGTGAAAAATCCTTGTAAAGGAAGCTTTGTAAATCAACTTATTTAAAATGCAATAGAGCAGCTTATGATTTAAAAGCATCCTGTGGTGAATCCTTTTAAAATGTGAATAATCACCCCCTAATTTGTCTGTTTGGTAAGTTCAGAATTTGGCTTATTGTGTCTTCTTGAAGCAAAGAGTACACCTGCACTCTTATTTCAGTATTTTCATGCTGGGCGGACTTCCAGAGAAATACAGGGTGCCTCTTGGATTCAGGATGGCATAGGCTAGGTAACTGATGAAACATGCAAAGTCCCTAAAGTCAGTGAGAACAGTAATTGTACTTTGTGATGTATATGTTTTAATGAGTATGAAAACTCATGGAGATCAGTTGACCTAGACTATATCAAGGATCATTGCACATAGGAATGCTGTCTGACTTGAAGACTTAGACAATGAAGAGTAATTTTTCTCATACTGCCTCCTTTTTCTCTGAAATTTCAAGGAAAGTCAATATGAAATTTTGATATGATACACAGATTCTTTATGAAAAACCAAACAGCATTGGAAACTTGTGCAGTAGAAAGAACACTAGATTAGGAACTGGGGACTCTGAGTAAGATCTGCCATATACTAACTGCATGGCATGGGATAGCATGCCACTTTTATTCTTTCTTTGTCTTCGTGTTCTAATTGTAAAATAATCAAGTTATACTTGCATCTCCTGTGTAACTTCTACCTAGAATCTTTAGTGATCTGATACATAAAACCAGATGTGAAATTATTTTGTTTCATTCTCTCCAACAGAAAAATTGGAACAGGAAATAGTGGAAACAGTACTTAAGAGGTTGTTTTCTGTTGACAATACTTGTTACTCTGCCTCAGCTTGAACTCTCTTTTGCCTGTATGAAGATTCATGAAACATTTTATTTAGCTATGATACAGAGATTAATATAAATGTGGGAAACTCAGACTAAATGTTTTCTTTTTTCCTATCAGCTGGCAAACATTGACCTGTGTTTGAAGAAACTTGAATATATTTGAGAGAAAATGACCTCTCCCACAAATTAATTAAATTTGAAACTAAAATAATTATATCTCTTCATTGATTTCCTTTATTTTCACAGTATCCATGGGAATTTTGCCAATTCTTCATAGAGTGATTTAAGCTTATTGACAACCCAGTTGGATGAAATACAGTTTGAATATATGCTCGTGACTCTGTCCTTTGCAAGTTGAATTGGGGAATAACATGCATCAGATGGGATACTTAAGGAGCCCTTTTTGAGAAGCACCATATAGTTTAAGAGCTCAGGTGACTGCTTTGTAAGAGATCTGAGACCACTTTAGTTTTCCCCAACTTTTCACACTGATTGCAATCCACGCAGGATGTTGAAAGGAGCTGGAATTCATAAGTGACCAGGCTTATCTTTTTATCAAATGTGCATTTAAAACACATTTTTATGCAGATTCATATATTGTATGCTACTATTCAGGTCCCAGATTTCTTATTTGTCAAAAGCATCAAGCTGATTTTAAGAGAAACTTAAACTTAATTCAATTAAGGAATAACGAAACTAAGTTTAGACAAATTGGAAATGCAGTCAAAGACTTAGCATTCCATAGTCAACCTCAGAATTTTACTGTCAACCCTAAAGATGCTAAAGCTATTGAGTTTTCAAATATGTGTGATAAGAACGTCACCATGCATAATGGTTAGTGGTCATAATTCTTTACATCCTAAAAGTGAAGAAGAATTTTACTTAGTCACTCATTGCAATTCTTAAGAAAATCACTATGCATTGATATATGCCATTGCCAATATTTTAATGTAGAAACAAATAACCTTCTTAATCTTCTAATAAACAAATGGAAACATTAAAAAGTTAATCACATAACAAAATAATTTCCATGTTTCATTTTCTCTTAACAATGTAGCAAAAATGGGAAGTATGTAAAAAGCAGCTCTATCATTAGAAATAAACAGAATACGTCATTAAATGTGAATTCCAGAAAGGTGAAACTGCATTTATAGAAAAAATTTCAAACATATGGTGTAGAGATTAAAATTTAATTATATGTCATCCTGTTGGAACATGGTATAAAAATATGTATGTGCAATAAAGGGTCAAGAAATATTTATTAAGTGCTTATTAGGTGCTCAATATTTGATGTCATGAGACATATGAATAATACATGTATAAATAATTGAAATTTATTTTATTTGGCAATCAGACTCTCTACAGATCTTATGGAATAATAAAAATTCTTTCAATAGATATATAAATTATGAACGTATTATAAGATTAAAATGTTTGTAAAATATATATTTGCAAAAATAGCTTTATCATTAATCCCCATTTAATCTTACTTTGACGTATTGGGAAGTTCCTGTGGTTGTTTAATAGAATGTAGACTTTTGAAGACCTCTTAAGATCTCTTATGTGTCTTAAATTTGTGAAACTCACAAGTACACTATCAATAGAAACAGGGAAATTACACAGGGAAATAAAAAACCAGGCCCAGGGCCTGCTTGAGATATCTTTAACTCTGTATTGAAGTGTTGGATATGGGATCCATGATGGAGTACAAGTTATGCTAGGCAGAATATATTATGTAAGCAATACTTGTTTCTTATTGAAGAATTGAGAAGTCATAAAAGCCCAAGAGCACCCTCTAGTGAAATTTCTGGAGTAGGCTTAAGGGGCTTGCTCTTGACCTTAGCTCTCCCCCTCGCATGACCTTTGATCTCCCAAAAGATAGCAGTTATATTTCTAGTATTTGGCTTTATCATCAAATCATTTCAAGATCACAAAGAAGATGGGCTACTTGTCAAGTATTACTACTAGTAGATATGCTTAAACACTAAGACCTACTATTTCATTGTTCTCATGATTTTTGTTTTTGCTTGCAGTATCAGCCTACCACACATGACCTCCACTATTGTCATGCGTTAAAATAGTTTCTGCAACTAATATAACTAAAGAACTAATGGGAAGCATTACAAGTGTGTAGCTGAATTGCAGTACCTTTGTCCCTGCCATTACCTTTCTTGTGCCTCTGACTCTTGACTTAAGTACACTATTTACAGAAACTGTATTAATACTTGCAGTATTCGAGGTCAAGGGTAGCAGGTGAGATTTCAAGTAGAGGTCAAAAATTACAGGAGGAGTAACGAAGTCTTAGTATTTATGGACTTTCTGAGTTTTTAGAGAGATGTTTACAAAGCAAGCCTGATCTTAGCTATAAGTTAGTTAAATCTGTGAGTATAACACTATTCATTTTGATTAGCAACTATTACATAATAAATGAATGAAGGAAAATTATTAATTGACTTTATAGTTTGCTCTAAAATTATATTGTTGATAAGGAATTTAGAGACCTAAATCCTCCCACTTTAGGGAAAAAAACCCTTATGCGCCTAAATGTTAAGTGGCTTGCTCAATATGACACAAATACAGCATCAGGACTACAACATATATGCCTTATTCAATATCCTACAAGAACCTGCTTATTAAGGAGGCTTCAATATTGTTTCACAAGTTTATTCTTATTAGTTTTTGTTTTTTATGGTTCTAATAACTTATGAACATGTCTTCATACTTACAGGAAAAGAAAGTGTGTAACTTCCAAGGTCATCTTTTTTCTGTCTCTGCTTTCATGTATGGAGGAATAAGTCACTCTTGTGATTACTATTAAGATGAAGTAAAAAGCATAATGCTTTGATATACATCAAACATTAATTCTTGAAATACTGTGCCACACAATGTTCACGCTGTGCACTGAAAAAAAGCGGAGGGACCCATATGTCAGACTGATATTCTAGAATTACTGATAACCACCTCTGAGATTCAAAACTGTTTCTGCTTTTATTAGTACCTACTTCCTAGTGTTCATGGAAGGATTAGGTGAATGAATGCTAATAAAGCATATGGAACATCGTTGGCATTGATTAATTGTTATGCTGAACGCTGATGTCTAATTTGAAAAAGGAGCAAGACATTTTGGGGATTATCCAGTAGGGCTATGAGCTATGAACTGTATTAAATTTTGTGGGGGGAGATTACAACCTGATGTCTTGGGGGAAAAAAACCTCTAAGATATTCAAGTTGTTGTTTTCCATTGAAAACGAATGTATAAAATGACGATTTGGGAAGGCATATTACATATTAGGTCAGAAGTGTATGATTCTTTCATTCCTCAGTTCATTACTATACTCTCAGTCTTGGCTTTAATCTCAACCATACCACCTATGACCTTAGTATACAAACGTTCCTTCATTCATATTATTGTTAATATTCAGAAGGTGAAGTGGTTGTTTATGGCAATAAATATTGTCGGTATTCAGAAGGTGAGGTGGTTGTTTATGGCAACTAAAGGCAAAATTACTTAATTTTGATTTTGTTGAAAAATTAATAATTCAGTGATAGTTTTATTCACAGTTCTTTTCCTATTTTGCTATTCCTCAACATACAGTGTTGGTATTTAGAATCTTAAAACTAGAAAACATTAATGCTAGAAGTGATCACAGATATTGACAAGTCTGATTCATTTATCTTACAGATGAAAAAATTAAGACCCCAGCAAAGAAGAAAACTGGCCAAGTTCAATTCTACATACTGACTTTCAGTGATAGGTCACATTTCCTTATTTTTCTAAAAATAATTGACTCTGGAGGAACAATTGATTGCTTAAATATTGCACTGATATGCTGAACCAATAGATTTACCGATGTAAATCAATGTTATCTATGAATAGACGGTACACAGTATTTTAAACCTATCTGTTCAGTAGTACAGTACACCGTGTATGCCTGTCAGTGTTTTAATTCCTATCGCTTTGCAATGATGCTCAAGCTCACACTGAAACTCTTAAGTGATTATCTTTAAGGATTTTCTTCTCCAGCTATGAGTCTAAACAGTCTGAGTAAAGAGGCTGCATGGTCTCCTCATGGCCTACTAAATGTTTTTAGGAAGTGGAACCCCCTTCTGGAGTTCGGAGAGAAACATCACTTCTAAAATGCCTTTAAAAGTGCTCCAGCATAAACATTACACTGGAACATTTCATTAGCTTTTTGAGAACAATAAAGAAATGTGGAGCATAATAGGCTAATATGTTTAAGTGGCCTTGGTAGAACCCTACTTAACTCAGTGGGATTTTCTGCAGCATGCAGAGGTGGAAAACCATTCCTTACATATTTATTGTGTAGGACTGCCTCCTTCTTTATTGCATGCAATTTATATCAAAGAGAAGTGACTTTCCACCTGTAATTCTAAAATCAAGCAAGTCTCAAAATACACGTTTTAGAAGAATCAATATTTAGGTATGATGATCAGCAACCAGCAGTGCTGACTTTTGGCACTCTGGATTTCTGTCAGTAAAGATGGTGGAGGAGCCAACTTGAATCTCAGTATTTCCTGGCCTTTTAGGACTTAAATTTTCATCAGGGGATTAAGATCTATGAAGTATCTGAGTTCCTAAAGAATACGCATGACGTGAGTCAAACCTCACTGGTCACAAATTACAAAAATTAATTCAATTAATAAAAGTTATTCTGTTCCTAGCAATAAAGCTAGCAAGAAAACTTTTCTGCAAAATATTTTGAATTAAGTAAAAATATAAGCTAATCAAAAATATAAAGTGGTAGTTTTTATGGTTTTATTAGGATTTCAAGTGAGTATACTTAGTCTATTGCTATTCTTGCAGTATAATATTCTGCCAGTACTCTTTAGCTCTCTGAGCTTATTTTCTCTGGTATAAATTGGGATCCCTTAGTCTTAGGGACACTGTGATCATTGTGATTTGTTTGAGCTTTTAGGAAAAAAGGTGTAAATTAGGCCCACAATTACAATATTTTAAGCAAGTTCAAACAAACATACATGATGACAAAATAAAAATTTCCACATATATATTAGTTTCCTTTCTGCCGACAAGTTGTCACCAAACTTTATTGAAAAGACCGAATTCCTATTTGTGTGGCATTGAATTAATGATATTAAAAAAAGCCTCTTGAATGACAGCTGGAGTGGCTGAAATGGCATATTTAAAACATTATGTTTGTTTGTTTCACTTACTGTCAAACTCTGTCTTAGAAATGCTATCAGCTGGTTATATTGATATATAGAAGCTGTCTTTTAGTTTCAGGATATGTTTTGTATCAAAGTTTCTCTTCATTGGTTTTTGGGATCTATATGCAAAATAACACATAAACACAAATGTAAAACCCGGCTGTAATCGTTTCTTAGCATTTGGTGACATCATAAATTCCTTAAGATTTATGCTCATGTTGTATTGTAAATATCACCAGAACCACTTAGTATGAGGGTGAAAATGCTTAACAAAACTTATTGAAAATAATGCATATACTTATTTTTCACTTGAGGAGTGTTTCCTAGCTACCCTATTTACCCCAGTGGAATTTCACAAAAATGTCCCTGGCACTCAAAGTTTGTCTAACAATGAATCAAGTGGGCTTATTTTAAAATTCACCCCTAAATATGTTTGCTGGTTTTGAAATTCTGATTTTGTGCTTATGTAATTCAAAAACAGCTTTGGTTTAAAAACAAAATTTGGCAAAAATACTAGTGCATTATGTGTTTTAATCACGTATGGTGTTTTGAAAAAAATAGACTCAAAATTGACAAAATTGTTTTATTGGCACTACAGTTCAAATGCATGGATTTTCTTCCTCACAAGTTGCATAAAATAAAAATAAAATCAGCAGATATTTCTTACGTGAGTAGTATGTGAACTTAATTGATTTTTATAATATATAGTACAACAACTGCACTACAGACATAAATTTTCACGCTGTTTTCGCATCCTTTATTTTACAGATTTCATTATGTTTTATTTTATGGTCAAGTCTATAGTGTGCTTTAGCATAAATTTTAAAATGCATGGAGCTCTCAAAAAAGTTTCTTCTAGTGATATGGATAGTACATAAAATCTAGTATCAATGGCCCAGCATTTCTCTTTCATAGAGCTCTTTGATTTTTTCTTGTATTCTTGTAAGTCCTTTCTTTGGAAAATATATGAACTTAGAAACAGAAGTTTCCCTGGCTCATATCATGCCCATGAGACAATGATAATGCTGAAGTCCTTTTCATAATCAGGACCTTAATAGAGATTGTCCAGGTATTCTTAGCCAAAATATCCCTCTCATTGTACACTACTCCAGGGCAACATGTGGTGTGCCAGCTGGATGCCCTCCCTACATGCCTCAGGTGGCCACATTTCAATGGTGCCTATAGAGCACAGGCCAAATTCTCATTCTCTGTGTTAATCAGTGGGAGAATTCCCATAGAAAATGGGATGTGAGCATATTTCAGGAAAACTCAAAGAGATTAGCCAGATGATTAGGCCAGGACATTGTAAGTTCAAGTTTTATGTAGGATTTCTATAGCATTATCTTAGTTGACCAAAGAATGCTATAAAATTTGGAGATATTTCGAAATTAAAAATAATCATGCTTTTCATTTTAGTGTGATTTCTCCAAAGAGAAGTTGAAAAATATTTTTTCTTTTGATATAATAGGATCTCATCTTGATTCATAACATCAAAGACAATGGATGTACCTAGTCATATAATTTGACTGAAACTTTTTCCCATGGTATTAAAAGGATCTGATTCTACTTGTAGAAGTCTCATTATACTTCTCTTTTCAATTAAATTCTAGTCAATTCTACAAACATTTAGTAAATGCTTACTATGTACAAAGCACTTTATTAGATGCTGTGAATAAATTCTGTGTATGGTGCTTTATAGTATGTAACATATTTTCATGTTCATTTACTCATTTGGTGAAGATTCACTTTATTATTATTACTTAAATTGTCTACAGTTTCAGATGATGTTGTTTCCTTGGTAGAATGTTGTTGTGTTTTTGCTTTTTCTATTTTTGGTGTGTCCAGAGACCATGCTAGGAATATATTTAGCTTTCCTTGAAGGAAAAATAAGGTCTTATCATTGTATCATCATATTAAATTGAGTTGGATTGGAACTAGTGGCATTTCCTGAAATTTCTGTTTGTTTCATATGCCATCAGGTTCAGTCTTAAGTGTTTTTTTAATGAGCTAATTGAAATGGTTTGTCAACATGTTCAAAAAAAAAGTAATTTTATATACTACTTTTGTGACAATACTGATTTATCATATTTCATGTAATATCTTTTTTAAGGTAAAAACAATTAGATTTCTCCAGAAACTATTTATATCTCATACTTAATATTATATTAAATTTTACTGCTCTACCTTGAAATCTGCAAGTGCCATACAACTTCTGTAGAGTAGGTATGAAAGCTATTATTCCCCATTTAGCTTGTGCAATATGCTTTAATATTGTTGCATCTAATGCAGAATGAAATAATATGCTTCTATATTAATGTTACAATATCAAGTCATATTTCTACATATTTCTGAGATTTTTTTCAAGTCTTTCTCTCAAACCTGCTTTGTAAATACGTTAGAATACCCCCAGTTTTATTTTTATTCATTCGTTTTATTTCCCTTACCTATAGTGTTAAAATGGAATTTATCAATACTTTAGCATTATAAGATTTTCAAATGATTTAAAAGAAAAATTATCTTCACTTTAAGCATTGAATGTATCACTTTTTTTCCATAAACCCAAAACTCAAAACCTGCAGGAACACCTTCATTTGCTTTATTTCTGACATTAAATCTGCAAAAAGGCACTTTCCAGGTAACCCATCAGCTATGTCACCCTGGGTATTTGGCCAGAGGGCAGTCATGTTGACCCCATCTGCAAAGGCTGGCTGAACTAGAATCTTGGACTATTAGAATCTCATTCATCAAGGTCCACATAAAGTATGGTAGGTGGGAAGCAGGAGGACAGATGGTAGGGTCGGGTGCAAGGAACTTGTTTGTTGACATTGATATAGACCCTTCTTCTTGCCAGAGTGACTCCATGCACTTATTTTGGCATGGAAGACTAGGCCAAAGCTATCATCTTAATAGAAGGTGAGCTGCAGGCAAACTAGAGAGATCCATGCACAGTAGGTATTTAGAGTTGGCTTAGATTTTATCTATCAGCTTGACTGTCATACATACTTGATTGATGTGCAGCAGGGCTTGAAAGTGCTGCACTGATGTTGAGGACTGTGTCATAAGGTTCCTGATATGGTGCACATGTCTGAATGGAGTTGGACATTGGCTGTCTTTGCCCATGCCAAACAACACCAGACTTCAGTGCATTATTCTGCAGTTGAGTAGCAGATGGTGAGTGCAGACGTTTGGAGGGGGTGTGCCTTCGAACACAATATAGAGCCAGCAAACTTACTTAGAAGGTTATTGCATGTCTTGACTTTGGCAGCTATTTTTTAAGCACTGTTGTTGAAAATCTAAGTTCCATCCATTGTTATTTGCAAAATACTAGGCAAGGTTGGTATTCCAGGGAAAAGAAATGTGAAAACGCAAATACACTGTTCACAATGCTGGTTACAGTTACTTGGGGGTGTCTTCCTTGGTGTTGTCTAAATGGGCCAAGTAAACATTCTCAGATTGATTATTCCTGAAATTGATACCAAAACAATTATTAATATTAGCAATATAGGTAAATTTTATCAATAAGTCAACAAGGGGAAACGCCATCAGAGCACTGGGTGAACACTGTTGTCAAATACGGTATTTATGAGTGACTTTATTTTCTTTGAGTTTTAATTCAGGAAAATTATTGTGTTTTTCAGCGCTAAAAAAAAAGCAAGTACCTCAATATCTCAATAGATGTTCTTTATGCACAAAAGTATGGAGGTTCACAGATTAAAGAGCACAGTAATTCCACATGTATATGAAAAGTTATTTTTATCAGTATCTGTTTTTTTTTCCCTTAAGTGAAATTCTAACCCATATAAATTCATCTTAGGCTTAAAATAACTTTTTTGGTCCAGATTAAAAGGCAATGTATACTTATTGAAAGGACATATCAAAATAGAAAATATATATAGCGAATAAATTTAAATCACTTGACACCACCAATCATGGATAAACAATTCTAAGTATTTGCTCTGCTTCTTTCCAAGTATATGGGCGTTTCTAAAGTGTACAGGTGTTTATATATATGTGTTTGTATATTTCTAAATAACATTTTGGATTGTATAGTCTGTATAGTGATCTCTTCACTTAGCCTAATTTTATTTTATGAAAACGAGTCATAAAGTACTCGTTTTCAACAGCTGTGTAATATTGTATCTTAATTATGTACCCAAAATTTTTGATTAACTCCTTCATGTTTGACATTTAGGTCATTTTCCACTATTATTTCTCCTACTCTGAGGATCATTTTTATATATAAATTTTTATCTGCGTCTTGGATTGTGTTTGTAGCTTACATCCTTAGAAGGTTGATTTCTGGGCTAGAGGATGTAAAATTCTCAAGGTTCCTTTGAGAATTCTTCTGCAATTGTATGTAAAAGTGCTTTTCTAACTACATTCTTAACTGTTTTGAATAGTAGCATTTTATAAATATATGACAAATTGTAGGCAAAATAACTGGTCTACATTGTTTTAATTTGCATTGATTTGATTAATAAGGAACTAGAATGTTTTTTACATGTTTGTTTGTCATTGTTTTCTTATTTTTATAAATTGTTTGCTTATGGCCTTTACTCATGTTGTTTTACTGATTTGTAAGATTTTATGGGAGAAAATGTTAAATATTTGTATGGCCAATTTCATTGATTTTTTTTTCCTCTGTGACTGTGTCCATTACTTTTATCTTCTTTTTTAAATAGCTTGAAATTTAGTAAATATTCACCCTTTTTTTGTAGTATGATCATGGTTCTATTTTATATTTTTAATTGTCTGTCTCTCCCAGAATTTATTTTAGCATGTTATGATGTAAACATCTTACTTACTTTTGTTCTTAATGGTTAATCAATTGTTCCAGAATCATTTCCCCACCGATTTTGATATCATCTTGATTGCCTCCTAATTTTTATCAATATTAGGATCTAGTTCTGGACTATCTGCTTTTTCAGTTCTTTCACCGGTTCCATATTGCTTCCATTGCAGCTTCAAAATAAGTTTGTGTATCTTTTAGATCAAATCCTTCCTTATCTTTCTTTTTTCAAAAATGCTTTGGCTTTCGTCACCTACTTATTAGTCAGGATTTGTTTAGTTTGTCAAATTCATAAAAATGTTTCATTGGAATATTTGTTGGAATTGTATTAAATCTATAAATTAGTATTAGTATCTTTGCAATGTTCAGTCTTCCCATTCAGAAGCATAGTATGTTTTCATACATAAATAGATTGTATCTTTTTATTCATATAGATCCCCAAATTCCTTAGTATATTTAGGTATAGGCATGCTATGTTCTTGTTAGTGTCCTCGATTGCCTGTATTTCATTTATAATTTTTTGGTAGAAAAGTCACTTCCTATTTATAATCCATATGATCCTCAACTTACGTGGGGTTCCATTCTGATAAACCCATTGTAAAACTGGAAAATCCTAAGGTGAACTACTGTAAGTTGAGGACTGTCTGTATTTATGATCTAGCTATTTTATTCAGCTCTCTTAATAGTTTTAATAATTTCTTTTAAGTTCTTTCAGGGTTTCAAAGTCATTAAATTATCTCCTAACAAAGACGACTGTCTATTTCCTTTCTTATTTCTGTTTAATATCCTATTTCATTGGCTATAATTTCCAAAACAGTTAAGTAATCATTGTGATAGAGGGCACATTTCTTGTTCTTTATTATTTGGTATTTTCTCTAGTTTTTTTTTTTTTCCATATTTAAGGCAAATATTAGTTATTGATTTAAGACAGATATTATTTAATATATTGGTAAAGTGGATTAAAAGACTATTTTCTGAATCCTTATTTGATTATTAGGAATGGGTGTTAACTTTTATTAATCTTTTTTTTCTGGTAAATATTGTCCAATTATAATTCATGGACATAGACTTTTCTTGAGATGTATTTTTCAAGTCAAATTAATTCATCATACATTTTATTCAGCACTTACTATATGCCAGAAATTGTTCACTAGGCATTGGGAGTAAGAGGCATATCCCTTTCCCTTTAAAACATTATAGGATAATTTGAAATGTGACACTTCAGCAATAGCATAATTGATTTCCCACTATCAAATTGCTCTTGCATAACTAGAAAAAAACTTTATGACCTCATTAAGAAAACTTTCAGAGTTTTTTAAAATAACCTAATGGTATTCCTTGCCACAATGTGAATTTTTAAAATTGTTTAAATGTAAAATGGTGATTCACAATTGAAATTATGAGTTTTTATATTGAAACACCATCGTGTTCAGATTCTAATCAAAAACGTCCATAAAAGTTTATAATGCCTCAGAAAATTAATAGACTTCTATAATATAGATTGTTTATATTCTGTGTGATTAGGAAATTGGAATTTCTCATCACACTTTACCACTTCCTATACAGCATGACAGAAATGATATGTGATATTGGGGCAACTCGTTTTCATGATGCTGTCATTGGGGTTTCATTTCTCTGGAGTCTGAATCATCTGTAGGATTTCAACGTGTATTTACATAGATTTATTTTCAGTTGAAGGGTTTTTTTTTTTTGGTCTTAATTTTATTGGCTCAGTGTAGTGTAGCATAATCTAACTTGCTTTCCCCATATAATGATATCATTTGTCTTATTTTTGGGAATTCTTTAATGTTGTTCTTTTACATAGTATGCATGAAATGAAATTAGATTTTTTATATTTCACACAAATATTTATTGAGAACCAATTTTCTGCTCAGAATCATGCTAGTTTTTATCAGTTACAACACAGAAAACTTATGTTTTACTTTATGTCATACTTTCAAGGAACTTACTTTCTAGTTCATAGATAGATACAAATAAGCAAATTGCAAAACTCCTAATGAAATATTTATTTTTATAGAGGCATATATGTATGGCTCTGTGTGTGTGTATTTATTTATTTATTTATTTATTTATTTATTTATTTATTTTATTTTATTTTGAGACAGAGTTTCGTTCTTGTTGCCCAGGCTGGAGTGCAATAGCATAATCTCAGCTCACTACAACCTCTGCCTCCCAGGTTCTAGTGATTCTCCTGCCTCAGCCTCCCGAGTAGCTGGGATTACAGGCATGTGCCACCATTCCCGGCTAATTTTATATTTTTAGTAGAGACGGGGTTTCTCCATGTTGGTCAGGCTGGTCTCAAACTCCCAACTTCAGGTGATCCGCCTGCCTCAGCCTCCCAAAGTGCTGGGATTATAGGCTTGAACTACTAAGCCAGGCCTGATTTATTATGTGTGTGTGTGTGTATATATATATAAATGTATATATATGTTGTATAAATGTATTTCATATAGACATATAGAGAGAGATTTACACACACACACACGGAATCATATTCTTGTTCTTTTAGCAAATGTGTCAGTTCTTACGAGATTCCTTTTGTGTACTTACCTCACCCTGGCCTCTTCATGCTTTTCCTATCATTATTGTACTTTTACAATTGTTTCTTCACTGGCAGCTTAAATAATTTTACTTTTGCAAGTTTTTTTTTATTGTCTTGGGAACTACACTGGATAGACGAATGTCATGCACATTAATCTGTAAGATATTACTAGTGATAATTTGTCTCAAACAAAGGTGACCCTGCTCAGAGTTTGGAAATAGGAATAGTGCAGGCTACTATATTGTAGACTGAAAATCATTGCTTTCTGAATCTCCTATTTCATTAAAGTACATACTTGTCTTGATTTTTAGAACTATTCAAAAAGAATTAACATGCATAGTAGGAGAAACCCAAAATGTGAACAGTGAAGTTATCGTCTCTATTAAATGAGGATTTTAGCAGTAAGCTTTGGTATATTAAGGAAGAAAACTGCCATACTTTGGGTTTTCATGAGATTTTTATTGCATAGACCCATCCATTTTAAGATTTAGCATTTGGCATATATTCTAAGGTTTAGTCTTAAAAATTTATCAAATTTTAAAAATTTATATCTCCCCTAAATTTTTAATGTCTGCATTGAATAATGTTTGTCACAGACCACAATACCTGTCCCTGTGGAATGGTTATTCTATCTTAATTCAAAAGTAATACTATTGATTAGATAATACTTACAGCTTCCAAACTTCAAGGCATTTTTTAGCCACCATTTCTCCTTAACCTAACTCTGAGCTTCCTGTGTGGTATCATTTGTTTGAGGTCTTATTAAAATGTAAATAAATTGCACCCAGCACACTTCCTCTATTTGCCCAGCTTGTTACTATATCGAAACAACTGTCTTAATGAAACGCATATTGATGTATTGTGTATTTCCGTATTAACCAAAGTGAAGAGGAAGTTATATGAATATATAACAGAGCCCACTTCATAACAGTTTGTGTTAAAGCATTTTATAAATTGGAGATAATCTGAGCCATGGGAGATGATGTAATTCTACATGACAGAGTTCACAGAAAGAGGATAGCTCCTCAGACAGAATAAGATTAGACTCTTGAGAGAGATGCACTGGGGTTTTTATGGCACTTTACCTTTATAGGCGTAGCTGACTCACAGTTCTCCATATTGATATTGTAGTGTTGTAGCAAAGATAGTAAAAATAAAAATAAAGAAAAAAGAGTATTATCTCAAATAATGTATCTTTGGCATTGATATGAAATTTTTGACTTTTAAGCATCAATTTACCATTTTATTTTGTTCATCTAAAAGCTACTTCTAACCTCCATATTATTTCAGAGAAATGGCTTAATACTTACTTAGTAGCAGGTTGTGTGTGTGTGTGTGTGTTTTGTGTGTGTGTGTGTGTATAAAATCTCCATAAGACATGGTTGTATAAAACCAAATTCATGAAAGAATAAGCAATAACAATGAGTAGTTATCATGAATAATGATCAATATCAGGGCTATTAATGTATAATACTACTTGATCAATTACTAAATTAATTTTGTAGAAAACAATTGCTATAGAAATACTTGAAATATTTCAGTTGCTTAAGCACAATACCAAATAGTAAAAATAGGAGGCTATTCATTGTGTGCAAGGGAAAATGGGTAAGCCAAATTGGGATTAAAATGTGTCACATTGGAATGAAATCCTGAAGGTCCAGTAGTGGTTTATTGTCTCTGTGTCATCAGACTATCGATGCTCGTAATTTTTTCATCATACTTTCTGTATTTTCAGTGTACTGTTTTGTTTTATTTTGGTTTTGCCATGGGCATGTATTAATGTCATAGTCACAAAAAGTTAATGTAAAAATGTGTTATATATGGCCTACCTGTAGATAATTCATTAAGATGTAACTACTAATATATAAAATCTGCCTGAAGGAATGGGAGCCAGAAGCTAAATTTAAAGGAGAAGTATTTTATTGTACAAATAATCCATTGTCTCAGAACTTAACATTCTATTTTTAAAGCATTCTTTAGTGCAAGTCATGTAGACCTAAGTTCATGAGGTTAGTCATTACTAGGAGGTTACCTGAATATTTATGTTACATGTAACAGCTAGAGAGCCAGCTAATATTTTTTTTTTTTTTTTTTTTTTTTTTTTTTTTTTTTTTTGAGACGGAGTCTGGCTCTGTCGCCCGGGCTGGAGTGCAGTGGCCGGATCTCAGCTCACTGCAAGCTCCGCCTCCCGGGTTTTACGCCATTCTCCTGCCTCAGCCTCCCGAGTAGCTGGGACTACAGGCGCCCGCCACCTTGCCCGGCTAGTTTTTTGTATTTTTTAGTAGAGACGGGGTTTCACCGTGTTAGCCAGGATGGTCTCGATCTTCTGACCTCGTGATCCGCCCGTCTCGGCCTCCCAAAGTGCTGGGATTACAGGCTTGAGCCACCGCGCCCGGCCTAGAGAGCCAGCTAATATTAATACGATTATTTATATTCTGTAGAGGTACTATAGAAACATATTATAGAGGGCCTGTCTTATCTTACATAGAGGTTTAATACAACTTAGAAAAAAGTTGCCTGTTTGGACACCTTTGTGCAAATTATTAAAAGAAACGCTTTACTCAAGCAGATGCAGCTTGGGCTAGGGACCATGGGTTATTGAGTGGAACACACTCATGGACTAGGTGCCTTGGGCAGGGTACAAACTATATAATCAGTTGGGTCTGCTCTATGTTACATGCCTTATTAGTTATTTGAAAATGGTTGGTGTTGTTCCATAGGTCGCAAATTATTTTATTCTTGCACAGAAAGGCAAGAATCATCTTCAGGTGACTTAGCAAAGAAGTGGTTAGCTAAGCTTTAAATTAATATTGAGCTCTGATGATACAAATCTGTTACTTTGTCTCAGACAAATTTAAGGCAGATTTGAGGCTATTCTGATTTGAATAGCTTCGAAGGTAGAAGAAAACTAAAGTCACCAAAAAAACATAGATGAGTTTATAGAAGATCTAAAGTTGATATTTTCAAATTGCATCTGAAATGTTGGGGTATCATATAGTAAATTTAGATGAATTGTTACATGGAAGGGTAGACAGACAAATAAACAGTAGAGACAGATATTTCTTTGTTACAAAAAGAAATTGAGATAGCTTAAATGATACATCCATGAACAATGTAAATATATTTATATAGAAATATATTTGTATAAATATAAATGAAAGTAAATGAAATATATAATATAAATTAAGTAAATAAAAAATAAAATAGGTAAACAGTGGAAAAAATATGAGAAGGGGGCAAGAATTTGACCTGCATTTAAAAAGCATCCTATAAAGAATCTTATGTACATTTACAGATTGGGCTCTGATTATATATTTTAAAGAAATACAATGCTGATACTAAGAAAAATAAATCTTCCTAGGATGCTCTTCAGTATGTATAGGGATCACTGTATTATAATGTAAATATCAAGATAAATATTAATTTTCATTAGGAACAAAGGATATTTTATAGAAATTCTACTTTGTAGTCCTCAATGTAGACTGACAACATCTTATTACTGTGAACTTTAGTATTCCCATTCTTAAAAGATTTGGCCCAAATAGACAACACTTCTCATAGATATAATTCATTGAATGACAGTGAAGTCTAGATTATCTAGATTATATTATATTAGATTATCTGGATTGTATTACTTGAAATACAACTATTTTTGTTATTATTATTATTTGAGATGGGGTTTCACTCTGTCACCCAGGCTGGAGTGCAGTGGTGCCATCTTGATTCACTGCAACCTCCACCTCCCAGGCTCAAGCGATCCTCCTGCCTCAGCCTCCCAAGTAGCTGGGACTACGAGTGTGTGCCACCATGCCCAGCTAATTTTTGCATTTTTTGTAGAGACAGGATTTTGCTGTGTTGCCCAGCCTGTTCTCAAACTCCTGGACTCATGTGATCTGCCCATCTCAACCTCCCAAAATGCTAGGATTACAGACGTGAGCCACTATGCCCAGCCTATTTTTTTTATTATTGTTAATTAATAGCAGAAATAGTAATCAAGTTGGGATAGGGTTGATATCCTTTTATAGAAATTGCAAAGCCTAATAAAAACAATCACTGGAGAGGTTTGCTGGAAAAATACCATTCCACAGGAACAGAAATCTGTTTAAATATTTGTTTTGAATCCACTCGAATGTATACACAATAGGAGTTTGAGGCTTCAAGTTTCTTTTTCATTGCAGCCTGGATATTGCCCTATTGATAACCTTATACAACAAGGTGATGGAGTTTCATCACATTCTCCATCATCAGACTTACATCTTTAAGCAATGTGTGTGATGTTTCAAAGTTTTGTTTCATGGATTAGATTTCTTGTTTTCCAAACAGAAACAGTAATCTTTACTATTACAGGTTCCTAGATTAAAGGTTATGACACTTTAATGAGATGAAGTTTGGTGAATACTTTGATTTCCTCAATATTTTGTAAAAGTGAAGTATTATGTTGATCCAAAAATATCAGTAAGATATTCATAATTAATGCTTTATACATTCTTAATTTCTCCTGAACAAAGTTTGCTGATTTTTTTTCTTCTATTTCAGTCTCTGAAGAAAAATGAAAGCTTAGATAATTCATAGAAGCAGATACTATATGTTTATCTCTTTTCATGTGATAGGAGTTATTTTGTAAATCTGTTCATAATTTAAATGCTCTAGGGAAGTCTATTCTCAAGGCGGCATTATTGTGGATCATCATGTACAGGAAAAATTATTTTATACTAAATATTATTCTCTATATCTATATGGGAACTTTCTGATTTACAAGTTATTTGAGTTCCAAAAGGAGCTTATTCCCTTTGTATGTTCCCAAGGAAGTATAACCTGAGTGAGCACAGGAATCTGTGAGAAAATAAGCTGGCAAATACTAACCTGATACAAGTAAGTATTTGGACCTACTTAGATCTCTGAGCTATTATTGTTTTGTATAAGATTAAGTCTAAATGACATATTCTTTACAATTGCTTAGAATAGGTTTATTCCAACTCAGTCCAGCTCCAAAGTTCATAGCAACTCATTATTAACCAAAGTAATTCTAGTCCTTCTTGCTGAGTGGTTTCTCCAAACTCTATAAAGTGAGGCGAAATTATTTATCTCCCATGGGAGAATTTTGGTAACCTTATACCTATATCCCATACACTTCTCTAGAAATCCTTAATCCCCCCCACACCCCCGCAAACCTTTAAACCTTCTAGAGATGTAGTAGGAGGGGCAGTTGAAGATTTTCTGTACACATGTAATTATTATGAAAATGTTCATTCAATGGCAGTGAGACTCCCTCCACCCCCACATGCATGCCTACCTGCAGCTAGGCCCCTGATTCCTGCATTACTAAGAAAAGAATTAGACAATGGTCATTTGCTGAAGAAATGGCATAAGTCGTTTATGCCCATTATAGATTAAAAGGTCATAAATCATATCACAGAAGCTGGATACTTGGGAGCGAAAGGGGCCAAATTAAAAGTTACGTTGGGACAACTAGCACAATTAGGAGCCCCCAGTGTTTTAGCCAGGACTGCTTCCTCCAATTACCCCTCCCCACAGTTCCGTTGGATCAATAGTTCTGCCAGGGCAGGACGAGTCATGAAAACCCACAACTTCACTGCTGAAAGTGGGTGATTTGATAATTTGATGGAGCAGAACAGAGAAAAATCCCATGCCCTTAGGTTTGGTCAAAACAGTGACAATCTCGGGGCAAACAAGCAGGGAGAATAAACATCATATGTAGCCTGAAGTTACAGTTCAGAGTAGAAAAGAACTGGCAGATTGGTCAGAAATTTAGCAGGGAGAATTGGAAAAGGATACTATCATAGTGAACCTTGGTAAACTACCACATATTCCTAGAGGTCTGAAAGGCTGCACACATACTTTGGGGAAGACCAGAGGAGGACCAAGATGTCCACTTATCCTTAGCTGAACCTAAGGCTTTGGGCACACAGAGAGAAGATAAGAGAGAACAAATGGAAAGTAAAAATAAAAAAAAAAGACTTCTAAACTGCCTGAACTTTGAGTGCATTCTCCACCCCACACACACATATATATTAACTAGAGGTGTTAGTTAGCATAGTGGTCATAGGTGTTTAAGTACAACCTGTGACTGATCGTTGGCTGACCACTAAACTGTGTTAACACAGGGGAAAGTCCTAGCTTAAAAACAAAAATGGAAATTACACAAACTGAGCAGAAACATCAGCCGTGGCACAGCATGGGGAAGACAGGCTGCACAGAGTTACGTTAGGTAAGTCCTAAATAAACAAATACAGCAACAGCAGCAACAACCCTCAACAGGGAAAAGTCAGAAGCCAGAGTGCTGTAATATAGTATATAAAATGTCAATTTTCAAGAAAAAAATGAGACATGTAATAAACAGGAGTGTGACTCATACCCAATTTAAAAAGCGGTTAAAAGAAAGTGTCTGAAGAAAAATTAGAAATTATATCTGGGTTGAAGTGGAGACAGCAGATGTTAAACTTAGCAAACAAAGAGTTGAAAGCGCTATTATAAATATGTTCAAATAACAGGATATCATGTTAAATAATTAAAGTATTACCGTAATTACTCTTTAAATAGAGAGTATCAATATAAAGATAAGTTATTTTAAAAGGAACAAAAATTCTGGAGTTAAAAAATATAATAACAGAAATAAAAAATTTGCAAGAGAGTCTCAACAGAATATTTGAGATGGCAGAATAAACAAACAATGAGATTGAAAATCAATTAATAGAAATGGTCTGATTTGAAGAGAAAGAAAAAAACAATGAAAAAAATGAGCAGAGCTTCGGAGACCTGTGAGACACCATCAAGCATACTAACATATCTGTAATGGTAGAGAAGAGGAGGAAAGAAAGAAAGGGCTCAAAAATATTTGAAGAAATAATAGCCAAAAACTTCCCAAATGTGATGAATAACATGAATCTACACATTTGAGAAGCACAGAAACTCTGTGTTGGATAAACACAAAAAGGATCTGTAAATAGACACATTATAGTCAAACTTTTGAAAGAAAAAGAGAAAATTTTGACAGTAACAAGAAAAAAAAAGACTATTAGATACAGGAAAACAACACTACGATTAACAGCTTACTTCTCATTAGAAACAAAGCCAGAAGGCAGAGGGATAACGTATTCAGTGTGCTGAAGGAAAAAAAAGGGAAAATGTCATTTAGGAATTTTATATTTAGCAAAAATGTTCTTCATACATAAATATAAAATAAAGATATCCCAAATAAACAAAGACTGAGACAATTCGCTGCTAGTAGACCTGCCTTACAAGAAATACTGAAGGAAATCCTTTAAGTGGAAATGAAATGACAAAAACATATCTAAAATTCACCTAAACAAAAGGACCTCATCATGTCATTATGTAGGTAAGTATAGATATAATATAAACATAAAACTAAATTCTATTTAAACAGAAGGAAGGAAATAACAAAGATAAGAACAGAAATCAATGAAATAGATAATGAAAATAATAGAGAAAATTCATGAAACCAAAAGTTAGTTTTTTAAAAGATAACCAAAACAGTTTTTCTTTTGCTAGACTGATCAAGGAAAAAGGAGAGAAGATGACAGATTACCAAAATGAGGAATCAGATAGAAGGTATCACCCCCAATCCCACAGAAATGAAAAGGATTATGAAGTATAATTATAGTTCACACTATACTATAAACAAATAGTATAACCTCGTAATCATTCTCATTTCTATAGGGTTGGTGGTGATACCTTCTCTCTCATTCCTGATCTCATACTATACTGTGAACAAATATTATAACCTCATAATCCTTTTCATTGCTTGATAGTTAGAAATACAACCTGTGACTGATCATTTGTTGACCTCAATTGTCATTGCTTGACAATTAGACAATTGTTAGCAACTGGACAGTTGTTAGCAGTTAGCTGGATAAAATCCTAAAAATGTACACATTACCAAAACTGACTCAAGAGGAAATAGAAAATATGAACAGACTCATAATAGTAAAGAGATACAATATATAGTTAGGAGAAAATCCTAGGTGTAGATGGCTCCACTGGTGAATTCTATCCAATACCAATCTTTCACAAACTTTTCTAGAAATAGAGCAAGAAAGGTCATTTTTCAGTTATTTCTACAAAATTACACTGAGAGCAAAGCCAGACAAAGACATCACAATGAAAGAAAACTGTAGACCAGATTCCCTCATGAATATAGACACCAAAACTCAACAAAATATTCACTAACCAAATGTGGCAAAGTAGAAATGCATTATACAGTCTGACCACAGAGGATTTACCCAGGAATGCGAGTTTCACTTAACATCCAATAATTAATTAATGCAATATACCAGATTAATAGAAAAAAGAAAAAAAAAAAAAACATGACCATTTCAATAGATACACAGAAACATTTGAGAAACTCCAGTATCCTCTTGTGATATAAACTTTCAACAAAAGGAATAGAAGAGAACTTCTGTAACCTGACAAAGGGCATCTATGAAGAACTTATAACTAATGTATGTAATGATGAAAACCTGACTGATATACTCCTAGGATTGGAAAAGAAGCAAGGTTGTCAGTTTTTATGTCTTCTATTCAGCATTGTACAGGAGATTCAATCCAGTCCAGAATGATAAATACAAGAAAGAAAGAGAGAGAGAAACAAATTAGAGGGGAAAAAAAAGAAGAAGAAGAGGAAGCAGGGGAGGGGGAGCAGAAGGGAAAGAGAAAGGCAGACACACCAGCAGAAAGAAACAATCAATGGCATACAGATTGGAAAGTAAAAAGTAAAACTAATTCTTTGCCAACAATATAATCCTGTACATAGAAAGTTCTAAACAATGTACATACACCTCGCCCACCACACACACATGAACTAATAAAGGAATTCAACAAGTTAACTGGATATAAGAAGAGATATTGTACAGAAATCAGTTATATTTCTGTATGCTAGCAACAAACAATGAAATTAAGAAAACAGTTCAATTCACAATCCTGTGAAAAAGAATAAAGGCGTTTTTACAGAAATTGACAAGCTAATCCTAAAATTTACATGAAGATGCAAAAGACCGAAAATAGTGAAAATAATTTTGAAAAAGGAAAACAAAATTAGATAATGTACAATTTCTGCTTTTAAAACTTACTGTATAGAGTATGATATTGGCATACAGATCAACGGAATGGAATTCAAAGTTCACAGAATTAACCATTATATTTTTGATCAATTAAATTTGACAAAGGTGCCAAGGCAATTTGTCAGGGGAAGGGATAGTCTTTTCAATAAGTAGTGCTTTTGTAATTGATGCTAGGATTATATACAATATAAATAAATATTCATGAACCTAGGACTGTAAAAACATAGATTCTTATTTCATATCATGCATAAAAATTAAATCATGGGCCTAAATGTAAGAGCTAAAATTATAAAATTTCTAGAAGAAAACAGGAGAAAATCTTCATGACTTTGGGTTAGAAAAAGTTCTTAGCTATCACACCAAAAGCTTGATTCAATAAAATTCTTGGTGATTAGGATGTCAACAAAATTTAAAACTTTTGCACTTCAAAAGACCCATTAAAGAAATGAAATGACAAACCAAAGACAGGGGGAAAATATTTGCAAGACTGTGATTTGCAAATCATAATCTGATAAAAATTGTTATGCATAATATATAAAGAATTCTTCAATAATAAAAAGACAAGCAACCCAGCTAAAAATTGGGCAAAATATTTGACAATTCACCAAAGTGATTCACCAAAGAAGATGAAGTCATGCCTAATAAACACTTGAAAACATGGCCAACATTATTATTTCCAGGGAAAAGTAAATTAAAGCCATAAGATACTACTTCACAACCACTAGCTATAATAAAGACAGATAGTAAAAAGTGTTGGAAGATAAAGACAAATTAGAAGCCTCCTATATTATTACCAGGGGAAATGTAAGAGTATAGTCACATTGGAAAGTGGTTTGGAAGTTTCTTAAAAGTTAAAATAAACTTACTCTTATGATCCAGCAATACCACTTTAAGGTATCCAAGAGGGGAAAAATAGTATGTCCACACAGAGATGTATTTTATGTGAATGCTCATGGCAGCATTATTCATACCAGTAAAAAACTGGAAACAATTCAGATGTCCATTGGCTGATGAATGGATAAATAAAATGTGTTATATCCATACAATGGAATGGTATTCATCAACAAAAGGTAATAGACTACTGCTACATGCCACAACACAAATGAATCTTAAAAATGAATTATGATAAGTGAAAAAGCTACACATGAAAGAGATCACATATTATTTGATTGCATTAATAAAAATATCCAGAAAGGGCAAATTTATAGAGACAGAAAATATTTGTTGTCTGGGTCTAGGGATTGACTGCCTAAGGGTATGAAGGATCTTCGTAGGGTGACAAAAATATTCTAAAAATGAATAGTGGTGATGGTTATACAACTCTAAATTTACTTAATGTCATTGAGTTGTACACATAACAAGAGTGTATTGTATGTTATATAATTTATATCTCAATAAACTGTTAACAAATGAAATTATGCTTATTAAAACTAAGAGAAGTATAGACAAACCTGGCAGACATTCTCTTAAGCAAGCGACCAAGGTTAACATACCCAGAGATAACATATACTTTGATATTATGTTATAAGAAGGGCACATCACCTCTTTTGTATTCTTCTGTAAACCTATAATCCTAATCTAGTTATGGGATTGGACAAATCAAAGTTGTAAAAGATTTCACAAAATATCTGACCACTAGTCTTCACAATTATCAGTCATGAAAAACATGGAATGACTAAGAAACTATCACAGATCAGAAGAGACTAAGGAAACATGGCAATTAAAATGCAGTATGGTACCCTGGATTGGATTTTTGGAACAGATAAAAGAAAAAAACATATTAATGGAAAAATCGATGACATCTGAATAAAGTCTGTAGTTTAGTTAATAATATTGTATCAATATTGATTACTTAATTTTGTCAAATTTACCATGGTTATGTAAGATATTAACATTAGGAGAAACTAGTGAAGGAAATATGGAAACTCTCTGTACTATCGTTGCAACTTTTCCACAATTCTAAAATTGTTCCAAAATACAAAGTTAAAATTTTAAAAAGTGAATGGAGAATTTATAGATTAAAGGATAATTATCATTTGAATATAATGTGTAGATCTTATTTAGATCCTGATTCAAACTAACCAGCTATGAAAAGTAAAGACCATTTAAAAGTCAATCATTTAACATGGACAGGATATTTAATGACATTAAAGAATTACTATTATTTTCGATGTAGAATGATATTAGTTATGATTGTCATCTTTCAGTAACACATAGTAAAGTATTCATGCATAAAATAATAAGCTATGTGGGATTGTCTTTTAGATGATCTGGTTGAAGAAAAAGTAGTGAGAGTATAATTGGGAAAACAATTGACAATGGGTGATGGGTACTAGAGAGTTCATTTTGCTATGTTCTGTACTCTTGCATATATTTGAATTTTTTTATAATAAAAAGTTTTTAAATACTGAAAAGAAAAAAATACTAAAATAAATAATTAAAGTATTATAATTAGCCTTCTATGCTGACCACAAACAGGGCTGTCTCTTAAAAATCAAATCTGTACAATGTCTGAATAAATAAATCATAGAGAGATGAGTGAACTCTCAAAAGCAATCGGAGCAAGATACAATCAGTACTGAATAGTTGGAAGAGCAATAAGAGAAGTGCCTGAATTAACATAGACCTCCTAAGCTGGAATGCTTTGTTGTTCTTTCCTTGAAGTTCTGTGACCTGGTGATATCTAAAACTCCTTCTGTGTGAGGATTTTAAAAAGTAGAATGTGGTCAGAAGCAGCCCTTTGTTTGTAGTCAGTGGTAAGATCTATAGTTCTCACCCCCCTTCAGGTTTTTTTTTTTATTGACTAGAGGCTTTGTTTGTGGCCTTGTGACTTACAAGATAGGTTACTGTAATATAATGCATTTGCTACTTCTCTGGAAAGCCATTCAGAATCTTTAAGGAGTGCAGAATGTACAACTCTTTTGCTAAAGGGTCTCTGCCAGAAAAGCATTCTTCCGGATTTTGTAATTTGCACTGATTACTGAGCTGTTGCTCAGTGCATCATTGGATGTTGACTGTAATCTATAAAGCCTTACATAGTTTTGTTCTGATTAAAGAAGTCTGACACTGGTTGCCAATTTTAATAATGACTGAGATTGATCTATGTGACTTAAAATTTTAACAGATTTTGGAACCTGAAATGCGAGAAGCAAGTTTTCTTATTGATGACACATACTCTGTAAATCTATTTTAAAGGTGGGTTCAGTGTACAGTAGTGAATTTGAATTAAAAAACACAGAAAGCTGAAAATAGACAAAAGTGCCAAAAATAAGGTATTTTTTCTGACTTTCTGTTCCTTCATCTCACCTGACATTCCCTCAGAATATTTTACATCCTTGATGACCAGTCTTTTAAGCAATTCTACCTGATAACCTCACTATATAGTGACAGAGTTACTGATTTGTTCATGAGGAGATAAGAAGAGGAGCACTATTCATATCAAAGACAACCGGTCCCACTTCCAGGTCCATCTTTGGGCCAAGATATGTAGTCGCCAACAGTGAGTTGGCGACTATATTTTTTGAGTCCTGGCGCAAAGTAAGATCCATCTGTTTTGCCCAGCCGTTTGCCTGAGTGCCACAAAATGGTCCTGTTATTAGTCTTATTTGTGGTCCTATTTGAGGTTAGATATAATGTAAATAAATTTCAGTTCTCCTCATGATGAATACAGCATGGGAATTAAGATGGGTGGTGTTGGTAGTTGTAAGTGATGTTGAGTCTCTATTTTTTCAACTGCTGTGTTTTCTTTGGATTGGGAAACAGACATTTAAGAATGAGTTTGTCATCTGGAAGGATAGTTGTGACCAAGTTTCCCTCAACAGGATACAAGATGTTATTTTTGAGCCTCATTACCCTCACCAAGAGAAAAAAAAAAAAAGAAGGAAAAAAGAATAGGAAAGAAAGTGAAAGTAGAGAAGAAACATGCAGAAATAGGAGAAAAAGATCAAAGAGGAGAAGGAGAAATGGCATGGAGGAGGGGGGAAATGAAAATTGGTACACTGACCATCTACTCATATAATTGATTTAATTATTTTGAGCTGATAGTTCAATTCATTCAACATCTGGCAAATTGAGGAAAAGGAAAACTGACTGATTGAATTGAATTACTAGTTGTCAGTTAAATGTTTATATGTAAATATTCAGCCTAGTTTCTATCACCTTTTCATGTCTAAACTAGAAAGTGAATTCGTTTCACTAACCGTATTTTGTTGGTGAGTAGAACAGTGCCAGTTGGTGGTTCAGATTTATCCAGAGGTGGGCAGTTTTTACATTTCTGAATCATTTTTCAGAGATTATTGTTATTCAATATATTTATATTATATCTCATATAATTCCTAAGCACAAGTTATTTTTGTCAGTTTCTTTTATGAATGTTTTGCTGCCTTAAAAGGAAATATGTGCACTCCCCTCCTCTCATTCAGTTGTCCCTGGTGACGCCTCCATAATTTCTGCCTTTACGCTGGTTCATTTTTAGCCTAATCCAGGCATGTGAGAGGAGGGGGAAAAGTTTAGTAGTCAATGTCAGTGATTTTTCTTTTAAATCTGATCTCATTCATGAGTGAATTTAGTGTGAACCTGAGCATGTTTACACTTAAAATCTATGTATATCAAATAGAACAATTACCCAAAATATTCCTCTATACATTTCAAGAGAAAAAGAAAACAGGAATCACAAGTAAGAACTACATATGCTTTCTAATAATAGTACAATTTCAGGGGTGATTTGTGATTATGCTCTCCTATGGGGAAATATTAAAATATTACCTTGCACTAATGTGAAATTGGACATAAACATATGACATTTAGTGTTACAAATATGTAGAAAGTATTCTGCCATGCTGTGAAATGAAAGAAAGCGAGTTATATTACCTCATTTATATTTTAAAAACTAAATTTTTCTAAATCCCATTGTATCAGTTTTTCAAAGCTAAAAGTAAGGATGATTTAATTCTAGTGTGTGATTTTTTTAATTTAAAAAATACTATTACCTTATTTATAAATGGTGTTGTTTGAAGAAAGAAATGATGAAAAAATAGTATATTTTAAGCCCAATATTTATTATACACTTGGAGCTCTTAATGCCTGGACTCTTACTTAATTTAGAATTAAAAATACATATTTAAAAAATAACCAATGTGGTTACAGTTATTTAAACCAGGGAGTCTTGTTCAGACTCTCTTGGTCTTCCTGTGCTGCTTCAAACAGCAGTGGCTGCATGTGACAAGATGTACAATATGATGTGAAATAGGGCACGCTAAACCCATAATACAGTACATTTCAATGGCCATTTTGTGTTGTTAAATATGTTCATTTAGCCCTACTTCACCATCTATCTCACCAGCAATTCAGTCACTGGAAAGTAGCAGATCTAGCATTTTTTACAATTCTATTTGAAGTCATAATTTCCCTTTAATATGGGTATTCAGATACATAGATTTTCTTCTTTATTTCCTGAACTTAATATTTTCTGTAATCTTTAGGCTGTAAAAATTGTTTAGGATTTTTTTTTTTTAAATCAGAATATAGCTAAAATTCAGAAACATTGAGTTTCTAGTCATATCATTATGAAGTCCTTAACATGGAGGCATATTTTGTTTTTCAAAATTGCTTTTTTTTCTTCTCTTTAGATCCTTTTCTTTTCATTAAAAAACTACTCTGGGAAGAGGGATTTTTTTTTTTTTTTTTTTTTTTCCTTTAAAAAAAAAAAAAAGAAAAAGAGATTTTTTTTTTTTTTTTTTTTTTTCCCTTAACAGAAAAAAAAAAAGAAAAAAAGAAAAGCCACGCTTGACTGATAATGCATTGCTTTGGATGGTGAAACATTATGAAAGTTTAATTTTTAATTAAATCTGAAATACCAATTATAACTGAAAGAGATTTTAACCTGTTTCTTTTCAGACTGCCTGAAGTTACATTTAGAGACTGAAATCACTGCACCTTAAAAACAAAAGATTGAGCTGCACTGTATTCCTGTAAGTCAAAGCTTCCTGTACCTTCTTCTCTGTTTCTGTGACCAACCCAAAAAAGGACAAAAACATTGGTAACATAGTAACCAGACACGAGTAAAAATGTGAATGTCCCTGAAGAAATATATGTTTAAATGATTTTCTTCTAAAAAAAAAAAAAAAAAAAAAAAAAAAAAAGTTGTTGGTCTCAATATTCAGGATGTGTTTTTTATCCAACCTAAATTGTGAATCCTTTCTTTTGGCTGGTTTGAATTTCATTAGAGAGGGTGTCACCCACTGTGCATGAGCACAGTGACACACACCCTGTCTGGAAAGATTCTTGCTTTTTTTTTTTAAACCACTCTCACTGAAGGTGAAAGATTTCTTATGGAATCAAAGTAGATTTCTTTTTCCTTTGTGATGTCATTAGAAATTTTTAGCCTTTGTGTCAATGGAAATGGAGAGAAATAAAGTTCATGATGACATCACAAGATTCTGTTGCCTTGAGGACTTTGGGCAAAACTAAGTAAAATGCATAATTCCCTTGTGTGCGTGTGTTCCCCATTCTGCTACGAAGCAGTCAAAATAGCACATCTTATGTCTTCCCGTGAGCTACAAGGCTGTCTCTCAGAGCCCCATTGTTCCATAAATGCATGTCAGAGTCTACCACAGTCTGGTCTACCCTTATTTAGCTGCTGTTTTGTCAATGTACTTGGAAGAACAATTAACATTTGGGATTTCAACGTCTGAATAACAGGCAGTGAATAGAACCCAAGCATATAAAAGATTCAGACGCCCAGGGTAAGAAAACAGAAGCTTATAGTTGGTGAAGAAAAAAAGAAAAGCATTTTTAATGCTGCACTCAAAGGTTGTGAAATACTACAAGGAAAGTCAATCTGTTTTTATTTTTAATTTTAGATCAAAATGTACATTTTGGTAATAAAATCCAGAAGCTTATGATGTCTTCCTCAGTTTTACAGTTAATGTATTGCAAGTTTTTTCACTAAGAGTCTTAAAACACTTAACCTTCCATTGTTGGAATGCCAGATGTGGAGTCTACTGCATCATGGTTTTTAGAGTGTCACAGCCCCCAATCAACAGAGTACACTAAAGGTGATTCAGACAATTGCTTCCATTTTTCACTCTAGTTCACTGCATTTTTGTTGACTGTAGTTCTTGTGTGTTGAGAGTAGACAGTTCTGGAGTTGCTTACATGTCTCTGCCTATGGTGTGAATTCCTGCTAAGTTCATTTTTGTTAAGAGATGATGCATTGACAGAGCAAGGTCACCTCACTGTCATTGCATCGGTGAAACGAAGGAGACTTTGGCAGTTTGTGTATGTCGTCCACTGAGCATGGTGCCTGGCTGATATCAGTGAATAAATGATGATTATTGTTATTGTTGTCATAACTACAACAGTTCAAACCCACAGACAGTAAGGTCTCTAAGAGCAGGGGCTCTTTCTTACTCATTTTTGTAATTCCTAACCCTTGATACAATAATATGTAATCATGAAACAGCTGTTATTAGTTTAATTTCAAAACTTTTTAAAAGTCAGAAATCCAGGGTTCATGCTATCAGAGAATATTTATTATAAACACAGGTTGAATACAGTTTTTGACAGCCAGGAAGAAGGTGGTCAAGGAATTTGCCAAACACAACCTTTCTGCTTATCATATCATACGAGGCATCCGTCTCCCAGCCCCTTACCTCATTGACTTTACATTTCTTTTTCCTGACCAAAGTGAGAATTGCCCATTCATACCACATCCTTTTCACCTATGAAATGGTCTTCAGCAGTTTTCCACTTAAGTTGTGTGTTTTATATTCCACACGCTAGAGTCGACTCCACAGATAAATATGCCCAATTCCAGGGTAGATGATGCTCTGATACCTCAGTTTGCCTTATTGCCATATGATAGATTTTGTTTCAGGGAAACGGGACAAGTGGTACAATAAATATTGGATCAAGAGGCCAGGGATTTGGGAAGGAACCATTAACAGAATGTACTTTTAGTGCATAAAATGCTAGGACCAGCTTTTCAACACTAATATGACCACAATATTCTTTAGAACTCAGAACCATTTGACACCTTCTAAGTTCAGTTTCCTGTTTGTTTTCTTTTTTACATACATTTCTCTGTCCCTCTTCCCCACCATCACTTTTTAAAATTTATTTCCAAAAGGGATTCTTTCATTTTTATTAAATGAGCTTCTGGTGATGCAAATTAAGGCTCTCATAAAACTTGACCTCTGAGGCAATACTAAAATGATGAAATTTAGGCTTAGTGAATTATACTGTTATCATGTTCAATAACATTTAATGACATAAAAGAATTTTATAAAAAACATTTTATATATTTTAAGATTAAAAAGTTTAGGCAAATGTAAGGGCAGAGCATTGCCAAACATTATAGTGGGAAAGGATGTAAGAAACAAAGTCTAATCGCTTCATTTTTAAATAAGTAAATTGAGGCACAGGGTAGGGCACAAACGTTACACAAAGCATATTGACCACCATCACGGTTCATCCTTAGAGACCTAGACGTGGTAGTCTATCTGAATTTACAATCTGAGGCTTCAACCTTTTCTCTACAGTCAGGGTCTGAGAAATGTTTCCTGAGGAGCAAATTGCCTTGGGTTCATTTATTGAGACTTGTTGAACTGTAGTCCCTTTCATCAAAATCTCAAATTCATATATAAAGAGGTATCCTGAAAACGTTGGTTGATATCAAAAGAGGTTTCTGTTTGTTTGTTTGTTTTTGTTTTTGTTTTTTAAATTTTGTTCCTGGTATCATGCCTTTGGTTGAGCAACAAGTCCTGTAGAGGCAAATTTATTTGGTAGACTTATTATTCTTTATGATGATTTACGAAGTGGACGTAAGACCACTAGAAACTCCGGTAGTTTAATTGGGCTTACAGGCATGATGAAACCAGTAATCTGAGCAGAGCCGTTGTGACGTGGAATTCAAACTTCCCAAGGGTGTGCACCATGCATGGTGTCAGAATGTCACTGTTGCCAGGGTCATATCCATCAGAGGCACGTTTTCCAGAGTCAGAAAAAAAAAAAAAAGAAATAAGCTTTAATATTTTAAAATGAATTACTTGCTCTGGTCATTTGTTTCACATTGCTTTCATTGGATTCTGTCATTTACCAATCCAAAGAGGCTATGGTAAAAACCTTTCTGTTATTTTACCCAAAGCTAAATTCTGTACATTTTCTAGTTTCTTCCATTATCTTAATTAACCCATCCAGGCCTTCCCTCTCTCCGCCATATACTGAAAGTCAGTGGCCTGAGTCTTTGTGCCTCAAAGACAAAGAGACAATAGTTCTGCCCTTTAAAAATTCCATGGAAGCTTTGGCATATAGAGAAGATGGAGGAATCGAGACATGGTGATACCAAAGCAGGGTCCTAGATGTAGATGTCCAGCAAAGTTCTCTCTTCAAACCTCTTCTCCCTTTTCTTTATAATAATGAATTAATATTCTGTGCCTCCTATGAACAAAATATTTACCAAGAAACACAGATAAATAACACATATTTTCTGTTATTAAGGAATTCATAATTTATCTGGGAAAAACACATCTTTCTTATAGACAAAACGTTATATGGTATAGCAGAGAAAGTAAATGGTTATCATTTTTTTCTGGGCCATGAAGGAATAATGTGATACTAGCAAGAAGCCTATGAAGAGGGAGTAATAAATGAAAGTCAAGAGAACATTGAATAGTATTGGTGTGATTTCAGAATGCTTGTTGGGGCCAGTGACTAGAGGAGGAATTGGATGAGAACCATAATGTATGGGAGGATCAGTTTTCCAAAGTGTGGGTTGTAACTCATTAGTAGGCCATGAAAGTTTAAAAGATCACGTGTACTAGAATCACAGGAAAATAAATATTTTTTAAAGCACATCACGTATTTTTAAGATACTAGATGGCAAAATAAGTGTATTTCTTATTGAGAATTATGCCCCAAAATATAAAAGCAGCTTAAACATGGCAGAGCTTTTAAGTATTTAACTCATGTAATCCTAATTAAGGGATAAAATTATCTTCTTCCTTATATATGAGAAAATGATGGAGTTAAGCAATTTGCCCCAGGTTATACAACAGGTAAATAGTAGACACAGAATGTGATCACGTCTGTCATACTCCACATTCATACTCTTCTCATGACTTGACACAGCTTCTCAGAATTACATGACTTCAATTATTTCACTATGGATAACTCAGAAATTTATACCTCCCGTCCTGATATGTCTTCAAAACTTTAGTCCTATATTTCCAACATCCTTATTTAAATCTTCAACTAGAAATCGCTCTAGTTTCTCTGAGTCAGTATATCAAAGCTAAATTTATTCCTCTACCTAAAAATCATCCTCCTTTTGACTATCCTAG
The DNA here is from genome assembly GCF_003255815.1 of Theropithecus gelada. Taxonomy (NCBI): domain Eukaryota; kingdom Metazoa; phylum Chordata; class Mammalia; order Primates; family Cercopithecidae; genus Theropithecus; species Theropithecus gelada. The sequence goes on along the minus strand of NC_037669.1, from coordinate 34,711,488 downwards.
CTTTTCTAACTCCAATTCTCTAGGACATCTTTATTCAAAATATATCATTCTTTCCTCTTCTTCCTCCTAGATGTCCAGTAAGTGGCCAAGTCTCATTCTCTTTCTTTGATATCTCTGTTCTAGTCAGGATTTTATCTTCTCTTGCTTGCAAAAATCTCCTAATTGGAAGAGATGGAGCAGGGAGATCAGTTTATCCTAAACACTGCTGCCCCATTAACTTTTCTAAAACAGGAGCACTAAGATTATGTCGCCTTTGTTCAGACAAAACTTTCAATAATTCTATGTATAACAATCGCTAATCAATATACATGACACCCTAAAATCTAACTGTAATCCCATTTCTTAGTTAATTGTCACCTACCCGGTTATATGTACTATATACTCAGGCCAAGTTCTCTCACTTACCTTTATTCATATTGTTCCAGCATCTGGAATGTCCATCATTCAATTTTTTCATATGCAAAACCAACCCATCCTAACAAGTTCTTTTCCAATGTTATTAATTTCATGAATCCTTCTTTCTTTGACCTGAACAGAAACAATCCACTCTCCCCTAACCACCAAATTTACTTACCACCTGTAGTGACCTTGCTGACAACTTGATTTTGGACTTGTAGCCTCCAAAACTGTTAAATTTTGTTCCTGGTATCATGCCTTTGACAGTACCCAATATAATAAATATATAATAAATATAACAAATTTGTGGTACTTGTCACAGCAGCTCTAAGAAATTAATACAATACTCATCTACACTTTTATTGAGACACGAATTACTTTCTACATTTTATAGCACTTTATCTGTATGCCTTATTCCCTTACTAGAAAATAAAATTTTAAGGGAATAGTCCATATTTAATTAACATTTCTTAGCCCTACTGAATCTACCACAATAGAATCATTAACTCATTATTCAACTATGCTTAATACTAGAAATATAGAAATGATCCATTACAACCTTCATCATGAAATTGATAGTCTCCTAAGGAAATTAGACATGAAATAAATGCAGACATTATTACAGTATTACAAACTGTGGTCCCCGTAAAGAGTTATGTATGCAAGACAACATTGAGTGGGGGAAATCCCTTATACTGTCCTTTGGGTGCTCAGGACAGAATTCTCAGAGAGAGTGTCCTTTGAGTTGAGCATTGAAGGACGGAAATTAATATCACCCAGGTGAAGAATTTGGGGTAGGGAAGGGAGTATGGGAGGGGAGAAAGCTCCAGATAGAAACTGCATATACAAAATCCTGTATTCAAATACAGACTTTCTGTATTCAAAGAACTAAAAGGACTTCAGAGTGGCCAGAGCAAAGTGAGCAAAGCAGAATGGCTGGAGTTGTGGTCAGAGAAATGCCAGAGTGAGGAATTTAAATTTTATTCCTAATGCAGTGGGAAAGCACATAGTAGATACACATAAAAATACCAATTGAAGGATAGCTCAAGAATAGGACAAGAGCAAATTAATTCAAAGGTAAATAATATACACATGCTAATAAAATCCATACATTTATTTTAAATCTTTCCTGAAGGTTTACCTCTGAGTTTGAGGAGAGCTTGGACTTCTGAAATTGAGGTCTTATACTTCAAAACATATTTTTCACTTGCATAAACTGAGTAGATCTCCGACAACCTTCTAAGATAAGGTCAAGTTAATTTTATTTTCTTTCTAGTTAATAATTATTAAATTCTGTTGTTGGTTAATGGATTTCTTATTTTTGTTTATTTTTTAAGTGGCTGTTGTGTAATGTAGAGATGCATACCAAAAATGTGTTTTGTTCCTAGACTGTATTTTTTATCTGTTAAACCTTAATCTCATTTTTAATTTTGGTGTATTTTATCATGTGCAATGACTGGGGACCTGGAGGCATAGAAAACCTTGAAAATAAATCATCATTATTCTCATTATTACTACCTACAACATTACTGGATTTCTGGATTGAAGAACAATCCAGGCTTTTTTTTTTTAAGTATGATGCATTAATAACCTGGTATGCCACTAAGCCAGAATAGAGATATTGGTTTGTTTGCAAAGTAATGGAAATTATCCCCTTTTGCAATTAAAGAAGAAATAGAGTAGAGGGAATGTGGAAATTGAACCATAGAGAAGTAGCTTAAGCTCTAAAGATTTGAGGATTTATCTGCTATAGCTCAGTAAAAAGACCCTGGAACCAGAAAATATTATAGCAACATGGAATCTTAGGAATTATTTATTCTAGCCTCTTCATTTTGGAGACGAACAAAATTCAGGCCTAGAATTCCTATCCAAGTCATAGTTAAATAGTTAATGGCAGGGCTGGTACTGTAATCCCAATACTCAGGAGCTAAATTACCACAGCCAAACCAGCTAATATGTGATCAAAGCCCCTGTCATAACCCTTTCAAGGTCTTGGGTAGAAAAAGAAATATTAAGTGCAGGAGATGAGTCTATGTACAAACCTTAATTAATAAAAAATCTGAACAATATATATTACAATACTTTTACCTAATATACCAAATACTTTATAAAGAGTTGTCTATAATCCTTGCTACCACACTCAGCAACTACCCAGCAAAGTATGAGCCATTCCCATTTTATAATGAAAAAACTGAGCCCCAGAACGATTAAGTAGCATCTAAAATTGCAAAGCCAGTAAGTGAGGTGTGTATTACTATTAGACCTAACTGATTCAAACTCTGTGCTATCTCCTGCTTGGTGTTTTTAAAACTGTTTCATTTAGTTATTGCCTGAGCTAGTGTGGTCACAGAGGTCATTAGTTCTCTAATAGCCCAAATGTCTAAAAGACTGAAAAAATTTAGGAGGGTAAGAAAAATAGTTACATTTAGCAAATGCCCTCTCCATAAAACTCTTCACATTTAATTCTTACAGCATTGACTGTAGATTGATGTCATAATCCTTAGTTCACAGTATCAGAAACTGAGGCTCAGTGAGATTACATTGCTCTATACATTTTAGTGGAAAAAAGCCTGAGCCTGCATCCATACTCTGATCTATCTGACTGTAAGTGTTCCTCCTATTATTCTACCCACATCCAAGTCTGTTCTTCTCTTGGATGCTAGTTTTCTATGGTTTACCCACCTCATCTGGCAAAGTAGAATTGTAATACCTGCTGTCATAGACTTCCCAAAAAAGAGAGAGTGCATTGAGAGGTTTCTTTATAATTATATCATCATGGCTGGAAATAAATATAATGTCCTCTATATGTTTCCTCCTTTGAAAAATGGGGATGTGGGAAGATTGGTAAAATCTTTAGCGTTAGACTTTCATTTCTGCATCATCTTGATTTACTGTGTGTCTGTGACCAACACCCCATCATATCACATATAATAGTTCCAATAACCTAGATCATACTGAAAAAAAACCTTTGAAAAATGAATGAGAAGTAAAAAATTGTAATTATTAGACCAATAAGAAGGAATAATTCCAATGTTTAATAATTGGAGTTTGGTTTACATTTTTCTTCTTCAGACTAACTTAATTAAAGCCTTTAGTGTGATCAGAGGTAAAGGCCTATGAAGGTACTCAGCCTTATTGCTACTATAAAAAATGTAAAACTTTGAGGCCAGGCATGGTGGCTCATGTCTGTAATCCCGTCACTTTGGAAGGCCGAGGCGTGTGGATCACCTGAGGTTAGGAATTCGAGACCAGCCTGACCAACATGGTGAAACTCCGTCTCTACTAAAAAATACAAATAAAATTAGCCGGGGATGGTGGCGGGCGCCTGAAATCCCAGCTACTCTGGAGGCTGAGGCAGGATTATCACTTAAACCTGGGAGGCAGAGGTTGCAGTGAGCCGAAATTGCACCATTGCATTCCAGCCTGGGCAAAAAAAGCAAGACTCCATCTCAAAAAAAAAGAAAGCAAAACTTTGAAAATTCAAACATGCTTATGAATTGCTAGCACTATTTTCTAAAGACCACTGAGGACTACATTGAAAATGAATGTACATATGTAACAAACCTGCACGTACTGCACAGCACATGTACCCTAGAACTTACAGTATAATTAAAAAACAACAACAACAACAACAACAAAAAAAAAACAGTACAGAGAGATGGACTGGGATTGAAACATTGCTGATGATGGGTGCCACTGCAAACATAACCCTGAATTACCTTCCATGTGTGCCAACTTTAGGAGCACTGCATGTAAACACCCCCATTTCTGAAGAGGTCATATTCTATTACTGACACACTCAAACAAGTCTTCTAAAGCCAACTCTCACTGTAGAATAATAATCTGAGTCTGGGAATGGGATGTGGGGCTTCAGTATACATAACAATTTTACGGTAATTAGAGGCAATGCTACCCGTTGGGGTCCTCCAGTAGTTGTTTCTTCCCCCTGTTTCTTGAGCTTTGACTTCTGAGATTATCTGTGTGAAAGCCCTTAGCAGTCCATTCAAGTCTTCTAAAGTAAGCCAGTTAAAAAATATCTTTCCTGCTTAGCAGAAGGGACTTTGTTCTTTGTTACTACCGTGCTCTTTGCAATATGTTGCTAGTCGTCCTAAATCAGAATGTGCATTAATATGTCTTTTGAATTACTGGGTCTCCTCAGGAGAAAAAAAATGTTTTCAACAATCTTATAATATTTTGTTAAAAATCCAATTCTGGTTCAATGTTTTGTTCTCAAAGGAATTTTGAATGAAGAAAAAGCTTTTGTAAGAGGGAGGAAGCTTATCTAATCTCTTCAAGACTGATGAGAAGCAATCAGGAGCTTGTGACTCTTTGAAACAGTAAATTTCTAGGGAATTAGGCACACGTTTCTCAGGAACAATAAAGAGTGTTACACTTCAGGTTGGCTCTAAATGCACCCCTTCATGTATCCCAAAAGACAATTTGAAAGCACCATTCTCTGAGTCAACTGGAAAGGGAGGAGGCCATGCTGAGCTGAGTTTCTTTCAGGGGGTCAGGAGACACTGAATACAGAATGAAGATCACTCTTCTGATTAGTGTCGAATGCTCAGTTATAACCTTTTGTAATAAAATGTCTTCAAAGATGTAAGAAAATAAATTGGCTCAGACAAGAGAGTTACTGGATATTAGAAGATTCAGATTTTTGACAAGGTCTTCTACTTGTTTGCAAATGTACTATCTTGACCATATAAAATTTGCCTAACCTTTGCTAAAATTTCACTAAATTGTTCTTTGCTTACATTACTTGATATTTTAAGACTTTGTTAGATAATCAATAAGTGATAGATATGTAGCATTGTTACTGTTGCTATTGTTACCGTCAGTGTTCTCTTCCCTTCTCTAGGTTAGGGTTGGCAGGTACAGCTATGAACCTGGGTTACACATCTAACCCCATATTTGCTCATCTTTTTGTAGCACTGAAAAGTCTGAGGGGCCTGACTAGACTCTGGCTGCTCAGTAGTTAACTTACGCTCATCTCATCTAAAAAAAACTTGTCAGTGAAGTTTTAGTCACCAGCCTTTTAGGAGATAGAAAAACAGTTTGCATGGAAAGCTCTCATTTTTAAATAAAAACTGATTATATCAAGCTAAGTGAGACTCTCTAATTGATGACATAATACCGTCTACATTATAATTGCACTTACCACTAGCGAGGCAGCAAGTATAATTGAAAGGGAAGAGTATGCGGCTACCTGGAGACTTGATTCAGGTGTTGTCAGTTTTGTCTTAAGATCATTTTCCTTATCTGTAGGGGACATTTTCTCCCATCTTAAAGACATATGCAAAAAAATCAAATGATATATATGGAGTATTATTTAGGGTTCCATGGAATAAGGCTAGTTTATAAATATCATATATTACAATAGAAGTACTAGTGAAAATGTAAATCACTTTGAGGTCTCAAGAGTAAGGTCCTTTATCTGAGCTCTGAGTGGTTGGAAATTTGTTTTTGAGTCATCATCTAGGGAGGTCTTCTGTTGTTACTAAGTACTGATCATACATTGGAAACAATGAAGAATGAATTGCTAGTGATATATTACTTCTTTTAAACTGTTGCTTTGAAAGCATTTGTTACTATAAATTCTCTGAGAAGGTTCTCTCAAATTAAAAAAAGCAACTTACTGTTATGTCTCTCCTATTATAGTCGGTGACTTTCTAGAGGGCAAAAAACCAGGAGTACCTCACTAATTTTCTTTCTCAGTCACCAAAGCTGGTACCAGATAGGTCTTCAATGTTTTTTAAGCATCCTGTACTTTCGGTAAAATTTGTAAAAAAAAAAAAAAAAAAAATATATATATATATATATATATATACTGATTTCATGAATTTGACTACATGCATATCGGATGATACATCCATGTTATTGAAGATAATGCAACCATTAGGACAAGAATGAATTATATCTATAGCTATTAACCTGGAAGAATAACGATAATTTTCATGGTAATGAGTATTTATGAATAAATACATTGTTTATGTTTATATGAACATGAAGAAAGCTATAGAAAATAATTCATACAATATTCTTCACATTGGTTATTTCACAAAGTTGGGAACAAAAAAATGAATCAGGAAAGATTATTAATTTTTTCTTTAAACAGTTTTTGTTGTTTCACTAGTTACAATGAACATCTATTATTAAAGAAGTTTGCCAATTAATAAATAAAATTATTATTTTATTAATTCTTTAATTCTAAGATAAGCAGACTGAGAAAATCAATCAGCACACAGAAGTTTTATTTTCATTTGTATTGCCTCAACTTCTGTAGCACAAAAGAAAATGCATACTCTAAGTAGACTGATTCATTTAATCAACAAATATTTCCTGAGCTCTAGTTGGTACTGGTTCTTGTTAATGAAAAATGTAATGTCTGTGTGTGTGTGTGTGTGTGTGTGTGTGTGTGTGTGTGTGTGTGTGTATTCACCATGCTTTTGTATATAAGATAAATGGTTACTTAGGTGATAAATTACATCATGTTTCACTTATAAACCTCAGGACAAGTGTTTAAATTGAACAAAAAATATACACAATCAAGAGACTTGATGACATTTCCAGAACTCTATAATCTGCTTAAATATTTCCCTGTTTATCTTATTCTCACCTCATGACTTCTGCAGACCATTTTCATGACTTTTGTTCTAGTATAAGTGTTATAATAGCAGATCCTTATAATCTAGATATTAATTATCTTTGTAACTGATCCCTCTTCTACTCCTAACTCTAAAAGGATACTTAATCTTTTCTAGCTTGAGTGGATCTTTTGCTATTTATAATTCTAAATTTCTCTTCCCTTCCTCTCAGTATGCTCCAGGCCCTAACCGACTTTTAAAATTACCTTCACTTATTTACTTTTAGCTCCTCCAACTCAGGATCATTTTATCTCAGAACTTCCTAATTCTAGCTGCATGTTAAAACTTATAAAGTTTTTTTTAAATGTTAATGCATTGTACCCACCGAGATGTTCTGTTTTGGTTGGTAAAAGATGAAATCTAGTTGCACACTAACCCCTTATAGGAACCCATCTCCTATTTCATCTTAAAATTTTCAATTCAGTGAAGTCAAATTAACATGCTGCTTCACACTGGAAAACCATTTTTCTGGATAATGACTGCTTCTCTAACCAGACAATAGTAAAGCTTTAACATTATGCATAATACAGCTCTATGTATCATCACACAGACATGCATGTGACATGCATACAAACACATATGTTAAGCTAATGACCAAATTTAAACACATAAGTTGATAAATATACAATTGCTCTTTAGATCCTATGCATGAAAATAATTAATTAGACCTTGTGACCAAACTTAAAAATTCCTCTGATATGGTTTGGCTCTGTCCCTACCCAAATCTCATCTTGAAGTGTGGCTCCCATAATCTTCATGTGTTGTGTGAAGCACCCAAGGGGAGGTACTTGAATCATGGGGGCGGTTTTTCCTGTGCTGTTCTCATGATAATGAATAAGTCTCATGAGATCTGATGATTTTATAAAGGGGTAGTTCCCCTACACACACTATCTTGCCTGCCTCCATATAAGACATGCCTTTGCTCCTCCTTCACCTTCTGCCATGGTTGTGAGGCCTCACCAGCCATGTGGAATTGTGAGTCCATTAAGCCTCTTTTTAAAATAATTACCCAGTCTTGGGTACATCTTTATTAGTAGTGTGAGAGCAAACTAATACATCCTGTTTAAACCTAACTATTGTAAATGAAATGTCCTTTATTCCTAAAGAGTGTCAGAATATGACTTGAGTCTGACTAGTGAGGAAAAAACTGGTGGCTGACAATAATGTCGAAAGGAATGCACAGTTGATAGCCAAAAGGTGAAAACAATCCAAATGTCCATCAGTAGACAAGTGGATTAACAAAATGTGGTCCATACATAGAATGGAATATTATTCATCCTTCAAAAGAAATCAAATTCTGACATATGCTATAGCATGGATAAAACTTTAATACATTATGTTAAGTAAGTACCTAGAATAGTCAAATTCCTAGAGACAGAAAGTAGAATAGAGGTTACGAGGGGCTAGGAGGAAGGGGAAATAGGATTATTATTTAATGGTTACAGAGTTTGAATATGGAAAAGTTAAAATATTCTATAGATGGAGATGGTTGTGATAGTTCCATAACAGTGTGAGTATACATAATGTCACTGAACTGTACACTTAAAAATGGTTAAAATGGTAATTTTTTTTTAATTTATTTATTATTATTATACTTTAAGTTGTAGGGTACATGTGCATAACGTGCAGGTTTGTTACATATGTATACTTGTGCCATGTTGGTCTGCTGCACCCATCAACTCGTCATTTACATCAGGTATAACTCCCAATGCAATCCCTCCCCCCTCCCCCCTCCCCATGATAGGCCCCGGTGTGTGATGTTCCCCTTCCTGAGTCCAAGTGATCTCATTGTTCAGTTCCCACCTATGAGTGAGAACATGCGGTGTTTGGTTTTCTGTTCTTGTGATAGTTTGCTAAGAATGATGGTTTCCAGCTGCATCCATGTCCCTACAAAGGACGCAAACTCATCCTTTTTTATGGCTGCATAGTATTCCATGGTGTATATGTGCCACATTTTCTTAATCCAATCTGTCACTGATGGACATTTGGGTTGATTCCAAGTCTTTGCTATTGTGAATAGTGCTGCAATAAACATACGTGTGCATGTGTCTTTATAGCAGCATAATTTATAATCCTTTGGGTATATCCCCAGTAATGGGATGGCTGGGTCATATGGTACATCTAGTTCTAGATCCTTGAGGAATCGCCATACTGTTTTCCATAATGGTTGAACTAGTTTACAATCCCACCAACAGTGTAAAAGTGTTCCTATTTCTCCACATCCTCTCCAGCACCTGTTGTTTCCTGACTTTTTAATGATCGCCATTCTAACTGGTGTGAGATGGTATCTCATTGTGGTTTTGATTTGCATTTCTCTGATGGCCAGTGATGATGAGCATTTTTTCATATGTCTGTTGGCTGTATGAATGTCTTCTTTTGAGAAATGTCTGTTCATATCCTTTGCCCACTTTTTGATGGGGTTGTTTGTTTTTTTCTTGTAAATTTGTTTGAGTTCTTTGTAGGTTCTGGATATTAGCCCTTTGTCAGATGAGTAGATTGCAAAAATTTTCTCCCATTCTGTAGGTTGCCTGTTCACTCTGATGGTAGTTTCTTTTGCTGTGCAGAAGCTCTTTAGTTTAATTAGATCCCATTTGTCAATTTTAGCTTTTGCTGCCGTTGCTTTTGGTGTTTTAGACATGAAGTCTTTGCCCATGCCTATGTCCTGAATGGTACTACCTAGGTTTTCCTCTAGGATTTTTATGGTATTAGGTCTAACATTTAAGTCTCTAATCCATCTTGAATTAATTTTCGTATAAGGAGTAAGGAAAGGATCCAGTTTCAGCTTTCTACTTATGGCTAGCCAATTTTCCCAGCACCATTTATTAAATAGGGAATCCTTTCCCCATTTCTTGTTTTTCTCAGGTTTGTCAAAGATCAGATGGCTGTAGATGTGTGGTATTATTTCTGAGGACTCGGTTCTGTTCCATTGGTCTATATCTCTGTTTTGGTACCAGTACCATGCTGTTTTGGTTACTGTAGCCTTGTAGTATAGTTTGAAGTCAGGTAGCGTGATGCCTCCAGCTTTGTTCTTTTGACTTAGGATTGTCTTGGAGATGCGGGCTCTTTTTTGGTTCCATATGAACTTTAAAGCAGTTTTTTCCAATTCTGTGAAGAAACTCATTGGTAGCTTGATGGGGATGGCATTGAATCTATAAATTACCTTGGGCAGTATGGCCATTTTCACAATATTGATTCTTCCTATCCATGAGCATGGTATGTTCTTCCATTTGTTTGTGTCTTCTTTTATTTCACTGAGCAGTGGTTTGTAGTTCTCCTGGAAGAGGTCCTTTACATCCCTTGTAAGTTGGATTCCTAGGTATTTTATTCTCTTTGAAGCAATTGTGAATGGAAGTTCATTCATGATTTGGCTCTGTGTTTGTCTGTTATTGGTGTATAAGAATGCTTGTGATTTTTGCACATTAATTTTGTATCCTGAGACTTTGCTGAAGTTGCTTATCAGCTTAAGGAGATTTTGGGCTGAGACAATGGGGTTTTCTAAATATACAATCATGTCATCTGCAAACAGGGACAATTTGACTTCTTCTTTTCCTAACTGAATACCCCTGATTTCTTTCTCTTGCCTAATTGCCCTAGCCAGAACTTCCAACACTATGTTGAATAGGAGTGGAGAGAGAGGGCATCCCTGTCTTGTGCCAGTTTTCAAAGGGAATTTTTCCAGTTTTTGCCCATTCAGTATGATATTGGCTGTGGGTTTGTCATAAATAGCTCTTATTATTTTGAGGTACGTTCCATCAATACCGAATTTATTGAGCGTTTTTAGCATGAAGGTCTGTTGAATTTTGTCAAAAGCCTTTTCTGCATCTATTGAGATAATCATGTGGTTCTTGTCTTTGGTTCTGTTTATATGCTGGATTATGTTTATTGATTTGCGAATGTTGAACCAGCCTTGCATCCCAGGGATGAAGCCCACTTGATCATGGTGGATAAACTTTTTGATGTGTTGTTGAATCCGGTTTGCCAGTATTTTATTGAGGATTTTTGCATCGATGTTCATCAGGGATATTGGTCTAATATATATTTTGCCACAATAAAAAATGTACCTTTGAAAACTTGTTAAAAATATCAGTGAAAATACATTGCAGTTACAGGGTTTAGAAGAAAAATTGAACTACATAGTCTGTTCACAGAATCATTAGAGTTTTATGAAATATAGTAATTTATTGGCTTAAGTAACAGTCTTTACCTTGCTGTCATACTTATAAAATTCACATACTGGTATTATCCTTGATTCACAGGCAGTAATGACTGTAATGAACTGTTAGAGACTGTATTTTAAACAAGCAGAGAATTATTTAAATTTGTAGCTATGTTAGACATTCTCATTTTGGTCAACTAATGGTAGAGAGATAGAACTGCAGGTTTCTTTTTCATCAACAATGTTATATCTTACCAAATTATCTTCTTGGTAGGAGAAACCATGGCTTTACTTGAGCCTGTATTTTCCAATGATTCAATACGTAATCAGTTGCTCCCTTTTTTTCCTCTGAAAATGTTGAATAGTTTTACTGACATTAATAAATTTCTTGGTATACAGTTCTGTGAATTTTAACATATATATAGATTTATGTAACAAGCACCACCACCACTATCAGAATATGAAAGAGTTCCATCACACTGAAGAACTTCTTTTATCCATCCTCGCACCACTAACTCAGGGCAACCACAGATTTCCTCTTTATCATTATAGTTTTGTCTTTCCAAGAGTTGTCATATAAATGGAGAAATATATATATATATATATATATATATATATATATATATATATAGCCTTTTAAGTCTGACTTATTTCACTCAGCTTGATGCATTAAGACTCATTCATGGCCGGGTATGGTTAGCTCATGCCTGCAGTTCCAGCACTTTGGGAGGCCAAGGGAGGAGGAATGCTTGAGCCCAGGAATTTGAAACCAGCCTGGGCAACACAGAGAGACCCTATCTCTAAAAAAAAAAAAAATTTTTTTTTTAATTGACTAGGCATGGGGATGTGCACCTGGGGTTCCAGCTACTTGGGAGGCTGAGGCAGGAGGATCACTTCAGCCTGGGAGGTTGAGCCTGCAGTGAACCATGATCATGCTACTGCACCATAGTCTGGGCAATAGAGTGAGACCCTGTCTTTAAAAAAAATAAATAAAATACTCTTTTATGTCACTGCATGTTTCATGATTTGTTTCTTTTTTATTGCTAAGTAGTGTTCCTTTGTATGGATATACAGAAGATCATTTACCATTAATTCACTGAAAGACATTTCGGTAATTTCCAGTTTTGCATTCCCACTAGCAATGGATAAGAGTTTCAGTAGTTCCATATCCTTGTCAGTATCCTTGTCAGTACTTGATATTGTTAGTATTTCTTTATTCTTGTCATTATAAAAGGTATGCAATGGAAGTACATTTTTTCTTTTAGCCACATTTTCTTTTCTTCAAACTGTAGAAGATAATGTGATTCTGGAGCCATAATCTTTTCTGATTCTCCTTTTTAGTACATTCTATTTCCATGTACTATTTTCCATAGGAAAAAGCTCTATTATTATTATATTTCTGATACTATTATTTTCCCCTACTCATCTTGGAAATTCTGTTTCTTCCTATGACGGTATATTAATTCAATTTTTTAGTTTTTCTAAAATTCCTTTCTTGTGTGATTTCACTTTTATGTGGAATCTTTTTAAAAAGAAGCTGAAAACCATCATTCTCAGCAAACTAACACAAGAATGGAAAATCAAACACCGCATGTTCTCACTTATAAGTAGGAGTTTAACAATGAGAACACGTGGACACAGGGAGGGGAACATCACACACTGGGGCCTGTCAGGGAGTGGGGGGCTAGGGGAGGGATAGCATTAGGAGAAATACCTAATGTAGATGATGGGTTGATGGGTGCAGCAAGCCACCATGTCACGTGTATACCTATGTAACAAACTTTCAAGTTCTGTGCGTGTATCCCAGAACTTAAAGTATAATAATAATTTTAAAAGAAAAAAAATAGAAATGCTGTTTCTCACTACTATGGCTTGTGATGTATTGAAAACATGGCTATTTGCTACCATGGCACACATTTACCTATTAACAAACCTGCATGTCCTGTACATGTATCCCGGAACTTTAAATTAAATTAAGAAAAAAAAAAGTGGATTTCAAAAATGTAGGAAATAAAATGGTGATTGCCAGGAGCTGGGGACAGGGATATCAGGAGAAGTTCGTCAAAGGGTATACACTTTCAGTTATAAGATGAATAACTTATGGTGGTCAAATATACAGCATAGTGACTATAGTTAAGAATACTGAATAGCATCCATTAAATTTGCTCAGAGGGTAAGATCTTAGGTGTTCTCAACACACACACACACACACACACACACACACAGGTAACTATATGAAGTGATGGATATGTTAATACTCTTGACTGTGGTAATATGTATTTGATAACCATCACATTGTACATATTAAATATGTAAAATTTTTTTCAGTTTTACCTCAGTAAAACCAGGAGAATACTGAAAACTACCCCAAAACACAAAGTAAAATATAATAATAATAAATCACAATCAGTTCCACCACTTAAAAAATTAATTTTAACTAGAAGTGAAAAAACTTCCGTCTGTCCCTAAAATCTTCTTCTGTCACCCCCTAAGATAACCACTGATAACACTCAACACCTGATGTGCTAATCTCAAATAATTTTATTTCAGCTACCACATCCTTAATATAATTTGTCTCCACATTAGAAGTACAAAGAGAACTATAATTTAATAGTTTGAAGATTATCCTTTCCTGTTGTATTATGTATTTTTCATCTAACTGGCTGAGATACAGCAAGTTTTCTCTCCAGTTATATCATTACCTAAACAGCATGACATCTCTGATTTTGCCTCTTGACCCACAAAGCCTAAAATATTTAAGATTTTTGCCCTTTATGGAAAAGGTTTGTCAATTCCTATTTCAGCTGAAGGATCTAAAGCCCAGAAAAGTTAGATGATGTTCGCAAGGTATTGGTTAGATCCGTTTTGTTGTTGTTGTCGTTGTTTTGTCTTTTCAGGTCAGACGATTCTAATATTGTATGGATTCTGGAGTATGTCTGGTTTGAATCCTACGTCCACCTGTTACTACGCCATTCATCTAGAGTAAATGAATTCCCTTTGCCTCAGTTTCCTGATTTATAATACAGTATTGTTTTGAGCATTAAATGAGATAATATATGTGAAATAATTACAAAGTGCTTTGCACATGGTTAGTACTCAAGTAACTGTTAACTATTGTAATAATTAGCGTCAATGTGTTGAATTCATAGACTATCCTAAAGAGAAGGGATAAATGTTCACATCTGATCCAGTCTCATTTTCTTAAAATAGGAGCGATGTTATCTCATCTGTAATCTGAGGAAAAACTGGCATTTATTCACATTCTCATTTTTGTAGTATGGTTTTTTTCATCCTTCTTTACAAAAGCTTTACAAGTTAATAGAAATTATGAACTTCTAAAATATATGCATAATTTATAATATTGATTAAGTTAAACACAGAACACTCAAATGATAGCCACATAGCACACCTTCCCTGAGTCCAGCAGATGAGAGTGAAAACTCTTTATTCTCTCAAGCTGTGTGTCTTGAGGACATTTTCACTATATTTAAGACTACTTGAACTGATTACACTTGTTTTATGATTGGGCAGTGGATCAGTGACTGGGTTTTTAAAAATCATATTTAATTGTATTTTGTGCAATGGCGAAGTGTTATATTTCTGTTCACTCTTCTGTTATTCACACAAAACATTACTTGCCCAATTTATTGTTTCTGTTCATCTACTGCTTAGACTACAAAGCCATGATGTTGAGCTAGATGAAATCCAGTTAGATAAATGCAGTATATATTGGATCATTTAGTATTTTACTCTATTAGTCCTCTTACCTATGGCAACTCTAGTTAACTACATTTTTTATGGAAAGAAAAGAAAAAGTTCTTTTCCTCCAAAAGAATTAAAATGAAGGAGAACAGCACATTTTCTGCTTTAAAAAATCTAGAATTTTGGTTTCTAAAGAAAATCCACTGTGTGGTTGATAATTTCTAAAGAAAAAATTTGTTATGGGCTATAGGTTATATACCTTGAATTTAAGAACCACAACGAAAAGACCAACTTTAACTTTGCCTCATTAAAATGGTAAGAATTGGTATAGACTATAATTGCTTCCACTGTGACTCCTGTGTGGTTTTTGTTCAACATACTAGTCCAAACAAGATTTTACTCTTCTCAACCCTGTAGATCTAATCTCACAAAAGGAAGCATATTTTTTTCTGTTTCATGCATCATCACCATCATCTTCCTGAGGTTGCTGTCATTTATAATAAAAGATATATCTTAACAGAAAAGAAACACTGAAGTAGAAAAAATGTTGCCATCTTTAGTCTCAAGGAATTTAAGAAAATAAATTGATTTGTGCTTTATGAATCCATAATTAAATAGGTAGGTCAAGAGGCAAGATCAGTATAAGTAAGACCCACATGTGGCAATCTACTCTGTAGGTAAAAAGGACCAAATCAGAAAGAATTCAACATCAATAAAAACCAACAGCACTTTATATTTATCCAGATGTAGTTCTGCCATAGTTCTGTAATGAGTTTAAGTATAAACTGCTTATAATTACATATTTCCATAACATTTAGTACTTTACCTAACATAATATGTATCGCATTATAATTATTAACTTAATTGTCTGAACCTACTTCTTGTGCAGAAACTTTATTCTGTCTTGACCACCACAGTTTCCAATGTACTCAGCACACAGTTCGGAATTTGACGTTCAGTAGATTATCACATTAGGTTGAAAGAGTGAATGGATGAATGAATATTCATGAATAAATGAATTTTTTAAAGGACATTATTATTATTTTATTTACTGGGCTGATTGTCATACAGAGATATATGCATCAAATAATAGCCAATTTTCAAGTATATTGGGAATTAGGAATACCTTTGATGTTTATGTCACCTATTCACAGAACTTTGCACTTATTTCTGCTTATCAGCCAATTTCTACGTTAAGGATATAAGCTCTATTTTCACAGATTTAGATTTAGTATTTGCATCAAGATCCTGCTCAGATATTACCTTCTCTACTAAAATTACCTTAATTCCACCATGTATAATTAATTGCTTATTCTGTCCTCTCCCACAACACATTATCTAGGACTCTTTTTATTGAATTTATTTTCAGGCTTTTTCCATGGTTTATTAGGCAGATTATATTTGCACCCAACATTGCACTTAGTTACTCAAATATTCATGCATTTTTTAAAAAGAAAGTTATTATGGTTAAGGGGAAAAAAACTTACACATGTATAAACTTCAAAAATATTTCATGCTCACTTAGAGCATTTATCCCCAGCACAGAGATCAGAGACCCATTGTCAGTACCATGATAGCTAGTTACTTCTACCTCAACACGCCCCTCCATGGGATAGAACCTGTGAGTCTTAGCTCTCGCTTTAAAATCAATAGCCTCCCCCATTGTAGTAGCTGTTATTAATTAACTAAGTCATTCAATCCATAAATCTGCCACTGAGCAACTACTGAGCAAAAGTGAATGGGACAGTTTTTGTCTTCAAGTAGAAGACCATATAATAACAAAAAAAAAGTATATATAAACAAATCATTACAAGCAGCAGGTTAAAGGCTTTGAGACATGTATAAGATACTGTGGGAGCACATAGGTGGAGTATTTGCTTGCTGAAGAGTCAGCACCTCCACTTTCCTCTGTGAGTGCTTTCATGTTCTCCACATCAGGGGATGTATGCATCCTGCTAAGCCTCTTCTACTCACCCATTTTCTCCTTTACCTTGTGTATTAGTCTGTTCTCACAATAAAGACATATGCAAGACTCGGTAATTTATAAAGAAAAAAAGGTTTAATGGAGTCACAGTTTCACGTGGCTGGGGAGACCTCACAATCATGGCAGAAGGTGAAAGGCACATCTTACGTGGCAGCAGGAAAGAGAGAATGAAAGAGCCAAGCAAAACGGGAAACCCCTTATAAAATCACCACATCTCATGAGACTTATTCACTACCACAAGAACGGTATGGGGAAAACTGCCCCCATGATTCAGTTATCTCCCACTGGGTTCCTCCCACAACACGTGGGAATTATAGAAGCTACAATTCAAGATGAGATCTGGGTGGGGACACAGCTAAACCGTATCATCTTGTGAGAGTCACTTCTCAGTTACTTTAAGCCAGGAATGGGTGTAACGTTTTAGGTTACTCCCCTTAAAAGGATGAGAATCCCTGTCTCAAACACGTCTAAACAAACCAAACTAAGGCTTTTCCTCATACTATTTTATTAATCCTACTGAAATAAAATATCAATATGAATTAAGTTAGGCAGACATTTGAAAGACAAAATGCCTTAACAAGTCCCGTTAATGAGAGACACCTTGTCTCCCCCCTGCAAAATGTTTAACAGACTTGTACATATTAGAAGTAACAGCTAACATTTATTAATTACTATGTGCCTGTCCCTGTTCTAAAAGATTTATATGTAAATTTATGGCATTCCATCCTCACAACAACTCTTGTAAATAGTCACTATTGTTATCCTAATTTTACTGGTGAGGAAACTGAGGCACAGAGAGGGAAAGTTTGCCCAAGGTCAAGGATGGGGCAAAAATCAAGATTGAGTCCCAGGGAGTCTGATTCCACAGCCTACATTTAAAAAATTAGTTTTTAACTTTTGTGAATATATATTAGGTATATATATTTATTCCTTAGTATCAAATCTTCAAATTAAAATTTGTCTTTATATGACTCTTAAAAATATTCATGTTTTTTCTGTATTATAGAATAATATTTATTTTAAAATAGAGTTTAACAATGGTTGTTATGTTTCCTTCAACTTACATATGCTGGGGAAGTGACAGGCAATATACAGTGTAAATGAATGAACAGTTAGCATGTTGTTAATACAGAATATGTTTGTTTATTTATGGTAAGTCATGTGATTCCCTAGAGGAAAACCTGTGTAAATTGTTTATATGTTTATAATCTAAGTGATTCTTTTAAAAATGGATGCTACAGGCCAGGCGTGGTGGCTCACGCCTGTAATCCCAGCACTTTGGGAGGCCAAGGTGGGCTGATCATGAGATCAGGAGATCAGGACCAGCCTGGCCAACATGGTGAAACCCCGTCTCTACTAAAAATACAAAAATTAGCTTGGTGTGGTGGCGCGTGCCTGTAATCCCAGCTACTCAGGAGACTGAGGCAGGAGAGAATCGCCTGAACCCAGGAGGCGGAGGTTGCAGTGAGCCGAGATTGTGCCACTGTACTGTGGCCTGCAGCCTGGCAACAGAGCAACACTCCGTCTCAAAAACAAACAAACAAAAAAAGGACGCTACCAACTTCGTACTGTATTTAAGCTAGTTTCCAGCAATGACATGGATATATATTAGAGAATGCATCTCTGCTTAGTGCTCTGCACCAATGAAAAAGCCTTTCTGTTTTTCCTCCCTCTTCACTTCCAACTTTCTACTGTTAATTCTTTTTCTCCTTTTTTCTTCGTACAACAACCATTTTTGTCTCAATGCAAAACTTACGGTAGGCTTTATTAAAACACTCACATATTGTTTCTTCATCTGTAAAATGAAGGATTGGATTACATGATCTTAAAAGTCCCTGTGGGAAGACTCCATGATCTATGTGTTTGATGGAGATACCATTTTATTAAGAAAAAACATTATGCAATAATCTATTACCAAGACACATATCATGACAATCATTGATATAGAACATTTTTATTGAGGATTTAAAGTCTGGTTTTATTCATTACAGATTTTTAAAAATTCACTAAACTACTTCAAAGAAAAAAAATAACTTCATAATTTTTGTGTATGTAATTTGCCTTTGTAGAGGGGACTGTATAAATCTACCCACTTTGAAGACCTACATGTATAATCAAGACGTGTTTATTGGAAAATTTATATTAAGTAACTGATAACCTGGGATTTTGATTAATTTGTGTCTTAGAAACATTATGACTAAGATACTAGAGACAAGTCCTTGTTCAATTGTAAGATTCCTAAGTACATCTTATATCTTTCCAAATGTCCTTGACTCTTGATTTTAAAGTCCCATTTATCTCAACGATTTCTTCATCACAGCAAACTTTATCATACTAAATTCATCCTCCTATATTTGTTATAGCACAGTACAGATTATTAGCTTTCAGAATCATAATCTATGCTAACAGGGTTAAGGTAGTTTTGTATTAGGATTTTAAAAAATTATTTTATATTTTATCTCTATAGCACTCAATAGTTTATCACAAAGGTTACAAACCCAAATGAACCAATCTGCACTGATGCTGGCCACCCATTCTTCTGTGCCATGAGTTCTATGTCAACTAGTTACTACTTAACTTCTTACCAGGTGTGGTAGAATTAAGAGAAGATAGTAACAGGAAAAGAATGTTTTCAACCCTCTAGGAACTCTGAAATAGGTGAGATAGTGATAAATGGGAATGCTAACAATTGCCTCTTGAAGGGTTCATAAACAAGTAAAGAGTACCTGTAATTATATGGCACTAGGAAAATCTGCATAGTTTTTTTTTTTTTTTTATAGAAAGGATATGCATCCTGTCCTTCTACAGAAAAGTTAGGTGTACATAGTGTTAAAGCAAATAGAATAAGGAGACAAGGAGAGTATGAAGTTGGAATTCATATCGACTGCTCAGCACCTCAGATAGTGGAACTCAGTGGCCTCTGAAGTCCTGAGATTTGAACTGCCTTGGGTCCCCCTGGTATTATTAGGAAATTGAAAAGATAACACATTGATATTCTCATTTTTCCTGTTTATTGACATGAAGGTGGATGGGGATAACTATTAGAATATCTTTAGCCTGCTGGTACTATGATATCTTTCTTTTGGTACAGTAGTTATGTTAATCATCAGTTAATTTTTTTAATTTTATTTAAAAATAGACAAATTTTTAAATTTTTATTTAAAAATAGACTATTCTACCTGTTTTTAAACCTACTGCCAAATGAATACTCTGTGTTAATATGAAAGGAGCAAAAAATAAATGACTCTGTTCATCTTTTACATGTTCTGTCACTGGACTATTTTCTCCAAAAGAAGGATTCTATCTCTAGTAGTTTTTCAAAGGTACTAGAGAATGCAGCCAGCGTTTCTACTTCTTTTTCTCAGTTCTCATTTGCTGATTGATCTAGAATCTCTTTAAGCTTTCCATAACTTTATTTCTTCATCTTTATCTGTGGTCTACATCTATTAGCTTCATGGTAATTATGAAGATTAATGGTTTGGTTGTTGAAAAGTAAAATAGCTAAGAAGAATCATGGAGTTCAGGTGTATTTTCAGTTCTTTATTAATAATGCCGCTGCCAAATGTTTTTAATGATGAACTAGAGAAAGGGATAAACTGGGTGGTTTGGTCACAATAATTTTGCTATTGGACTTTTCCAGATTTAAGTTATTGGATTTTTGGGAGGTTTTTTGTTATTGTTGTTGTTGTTGTTTTGTTTTGAGACGGAGTTTCGCTCTTGTTGTCCAGGCTGGAGTGCAATGGTGTGATATTGGCTCACCACAACCTCTGCCTCCCGGGTTCAAGAGATTCTCCTGCCTCAGCCTCCTGAGTAGCTGGGATTACAGGCATGTACCACCATGTCCGGCTAATTCTGTGTTTTTAGTAGAGACAGTATTTCTCCATGTTGGTCAGGCTGGTCTCGAAGTCCTGGCCTCCCTCAGCCTCCCAAAGTGCTGGGATTACAGGCATGAGCCACCACGCCCAGCCAAGTTATTGTTTTAATATATCTATTTAAGAATTCTTGGGTTTAGGTACCATATTATCTTTGGGTTAAACCTTAAAAATAGATTTTTCTTTGAATAGCTAAAGGAAAGTTACCTCAAGTGCAGATAGATGATCTTTATTTTTATAATACAGTATATATATGCTAAATATAGTTTATATTTGCCAAATCAAATGTCACTAAAGTTAATGATACTGATAATTGATTTAGGGGAAAAATGGCTGGTAATACATTATATGTAAACATTAACTTAAATGGAAAATATGATAGATTTGTCCTACTTCATAAAAAATGCAAACCAGCATTAGAAAATTAGAACATTTACATTCATAATCTGTATAACATTCTGTTGAATGCCCTTATGCACTCTCTTTGCCCTGTTTTAGTTCCCTACTTGCTGTAGATTATAAGTGCCCTTAATATCTCCAGTATCTCCACAGAGAATTTTGTCTTCAAGCCTTGGCATACTGTTTTACACTGTGCCTTCAACCTGAGACTTCAGTGATTCCACAAATGCTGTGAACAATGGAGTTTTGAAATAGTTAACGTCTGTATTAGTTTCCTGTGGCTGCTATAGCAAACTACCACAAGCCTGGTTACTTAGAACATCAGGAAACTATTCTCTCACAGTTCTGGAAGCCAAAAGTCCAAAATCGGTATCACTGGTCCAAAAGCAAGATGTCAGCAGGGCTGCATTCCTTCTGGGTGCTCTAGGGGAGAATCCTTTTCTTTGCCTTTTCCAGCTTCTGCTGACCACCACTGTTTTTTGGCTTGTGGCCACATCACTGCAATCTCAGCTTCTGTGGTCACATTAACTTGGCCTCTTCTGTCTATGTGGAATCTTCCTGTTACAAGGATACACAGAATTGTAGTTAGGACCCATCTCGATAATCCAGGATAAGCTCTATGTGTCAAAATCCTTAATTTAATTATATCTGCACAGTCTTTTTTTTCATTTAGATTAATATTCAGACTCCAAGAGTTAGAACATGGACATATTTTGAGATGTCATTATTCAGCCCATCACACCATCTTTACCTTTGTACCTGCTCTGCATTCCTCCCTTGTTCTCCCTTCTCCTTTCCACTAGCACTGTCAGCCAAGCCAAGAAAAAACAAGAGATGTCCAATGGCTTCACTTTCCTGTCTGCACTTTGTACTTTAGGTAAAAAAAAAAAAAAAAAAAAAAAAATTGGAGGAGTAACATGGCAGATCCAGGCATCAAGACTTTACAGAGTTGGAGAAAACTAGGTCCATGATCAATGGTGTGTAGATTTGTAGATTTTACATAATTTCTTTGGCCTGGTTCATATAATTTGCATCCTAATCCTAAAGACACTGTACCTGAACAGACCCAGTTCTGCTTTCCTCAGTTTTAACCTTCCTCCATCATTGTGCCTAAGGCAAGAAGAACCCAACAGCTCAATCAAATGTCAACTCCCTGTCACACTACATTCAGGAAAACTGTATACCATAGCAGTGGGTCTTGAGTATTTATTCTTATGCTACATAATGAAGAGGGACATTGCAGAAAGGTGGCTGTGGGGAAAACATCTGGAAGAAATAAATTTCCTAGGATCAAAGGGCTCCCTATGCAGCCCAGAGGGTCCTCAGGGTGCTCCTCAGAGCAAACAAACAGTTCTCTTGATGAGTCACTGCAATTTTTTTCTGCCAGAAGCCCACATATATTGCACGATCTCAAGGAAAAGAGGTGGAGTAAAGAGAAAGAACAAAAATTAAAGAAGGCAACAGAAGTGATTTTTAAGAATTTTAACCACACGAATAAAAGAAATCTCAACATGATTACAATCTTTTAATATATCCACTGTCCTCAACATTCTGTCACGTATATTGCCCCAAAGTAAAGTTAAGTATAAGATAAAATATGTTTAAAAACACAAAAACAAGTGGGGCAAAGGAAGGATCTTGGGGAAGAGTACACACTCTGATACAACATATTTTTTTTTTGTTGTTCTTAAATATGAAAATTGGCAAAGGATAGTGAAGCCCAGGACTGTGTCCCGAACCCTAGCCAGTGGCATTTTACTGAGGAGAAAAAAAAGTTACTTATGAATCAGTACAGCCATGCTTTGTTCTGCATGAGTGTTTTAATAGAGCGAGTGTAATATGAGGATCAGGTGGGCTCGTGGGAATGGAACAAAAGGTTTTGTAAAATTCAAGCAAAATAATTATAGCTCTAGGTGCAAAGCAAGCATACTCCAGCAGTTGATAGCAAGGACCTGCTCAGAATAGAGAAGGAAGGGAGCATGCTGGAAGTTTTTTCTTTTCTTTTCTTTTCTTTTTTTTTTATTCAATAACAAAGGCTTTTAATAGGTAACAGTTGTAAAGCATCTTTGAGAGTAATTAATGCACCCACACAAAAATTTATTAAAATGAAAATTTAGGGAATTGTCTAAAATGAATTAATTAACAAAAAAAGAACATCATGCCTTTCTTATTTTTTTAAAGAAGGAGAGAAGGTTAAGCAAAGCAGATTTTTGTGAGATTGTACTTTTAAATGTTCCTGGTTTATTTAGTATCTGAATAGCCCTTAAAAAGAGAGTTGGCGGGATTTATTATCCACCCCCTTTAGAAATACCAAATGGGGACAGACGTAAAATGGGGATTAATTTGCTATAAATGAGCCTCAAAGCCCCTGGAAATTATGGTATCTCCTTACAAAATGACTGAAGTTTTTAATAAGTTTACAGGGACCTCTAGGAAGCAGAATGTGATATTCAAAAGAAAGGAACATGTGTGCATTATCTCGCATTGCCATTTCTATCCTGCAGTGCTCTTACCCAGGTCATTGGAGCTATCCTTCCATGTGTGGCCTCCATGGAAGACAAAAGGGAAGATTCAAAGTGTGGTATTAGTAATTTTTAGCTCAGTATATTTTCTATCTCAACAGAAATATAAAATTAACTTCATTTATCCTGTTTCTATAAGAATTTTAAATAGCTATATTGTTTTTTTCCCTTATTTTCTTTCATATTGTTTCATACTGTGATATAATTATGAAGTAGAATATGTGCAACCTGCTGAGAATTTACCTTTTACTGTGAAAATTACTTCTAGTTGATTGCAAAAGTATTTGTTTTCAGCATGTTGGTGGTGGTTCTATACCTCCAAAAGTTTTAGGTTCTGAAGTTGAGTAAATTTTCAAAGGTTAAGTTTTCTAAACCTTCCATGCCAAAAATCATTGGAAATAACTGCCTTTCTCCCAATATTCCTTTGTTCAGTGAAGACCAGAAGCTAGCTGTGTAAAAAATATGAATAAGAAATAAAATTCATTTTGGAAAATACATTTTAAAAACTAGCTTTGGTGATGACATATAAAAATAAATCATAATTTTTGAAGATAAATTCCTTTAAATGTATGATTATTAGAAAACTTGTATAGTAGGAAAAACATACCCCAGTAGGCATATGATGTGTGAATTTTGGGTCCATTTGCCTGGCCTTGTTTTCTCTTCTTTTCATTGTTTCTTAAATGTTCATTATCTTCATGCCTTTATAATCTTTTAAGCTCTTTTCAGATTTTTCCTATTGCAGAGAGTAGATTTAGTTGGTTTGAGTAATGTTGCACTGTTAGTATAGTATTCTTACCTGTGAGGAAGAGCACGTTTGTGAAGTTCCTTGGTGAGGACAATTTGCACTTAAGTAAATATATACTCCCCATGTTCTTTTTCCTGTAGTCCCGTGGTATTTCACTTTCTCTGAGGATATGACTAAAAGAAGGAATATCAGGGAAAATATATTTATAGTGTTAAGAACTTTCAGTTTTCATAATAGTGGTTCCTGCCCTAATTCTTTACTCTATGATTTTAAACTATGTGTCTATTGGCCTTTAGACTGGGATAGTATGTTGGATAATATATTTGTGTTCTATTGCTGTTGTACCAACCACAAACTTAGCAGCTTATGACAATACAAATTTATTATTTCACAGTTCTGCAGATCAGAAGTTTAGATTGGCTCCACCAGTTTCTCTGCTATAGGCTTTACAAGGCCAAAATCAAGGTGTCAGATGGATTCCTAACTGGAGGAGACTCTGAAAAAAATTCACTTTCATGCTCATTCAGTTCCTCATGGTTGTGGGACTAAGATCTCCATTTCCTTGCTATCAGCTGGGAGCCATCTTTAGCTCCTTGCATATGTGCTGTCCCTATATCAGAGCCAGCAACAGCACCTGGGATCATTATCACACTTGACATCTTTCAAATTTCCCCTACTACCACACCTCTTTTCCAAATTCCAGCCAAAAAAAGTTCTCTGCTTTTAAGGTGATTAGACTGGGCCAGCTTGGATAATCTAGGATACTCGCCCTGTTTTAGTGTTAGCAACCTTCATTACATTCACAGAGTCCCTTTTCCATGTAACATAACATTTTGCCATGTACCACAGGTTCTGGGCTTTAGGCAGTGGGCATTTTGGGATGCAATTATTTTGCCTCCCACAGATGAATTCTAAAAGAATGAGTCACGTACCTCCATTATAAATTTCTAGAGTACTCTGAGTATTCTAGTGCTTTTGGTCTAGAAGTAGAAAATTCAGTATGAATACTCACCTTCTAAATGCTATTAGCAGATTTTAAAAATATGTATCTTATGGAACTTGGTAAAGAATATTTATTTTCTGTTTGATAAACAGAATAACTAGGGGTCAGGGAAAACCAAGTTGACCATTAGGGCCTGAGGTAGACTGGAAATTTTTTGGTTTATGGCAGTGGTTTTATTTATCCTAACCCTTTTAATCACTACAAAGCATACTAGAACCATAGAGGGAGCCCAACTGGGAAAAGGAAGAAAGCCCAGATCAAGTGAATCCGAAATGAGATTATTAATTTTTTTAAATTTTTTATTTTGTTTTATTTTTTTGAGATGGAGTCTCACTCTGTCGTCCAAGCTGGAATGCAGTGACCTGATCTCTGCCTCCCAGGTTCAAGGGATTCTCCTGCCTCAGCCTCCCAGGTAGCTGGGACTGCAGGTGTATGCCACCATACCCAGTTAATTTTTTGTATTTTTAGTAGAGACGGGGTTTCACCATGTTGGCCAGGCTGGTCACGAGCTCCTGACCTCAGGCGATCTGCCTACCTCAGCCTCCGAAAGTGGGGATTACTACAATTTTAACACAGGTGACTCACATGGAAGGCTGAGATAAATGCAGGAAACAGAAAAATATTTCACTGGTATCTAAGAGACTGTGACCTGTTACGTGAGAGCAGGATGCAAGACATTATTAAGTTGGTCAGATAGATGGCAACATTTCAATTCATGGGTTGGCAATATGGGCTAAGGATGCTATAGTTAGGAATCCAAGTTAAATAAAGACTTCAGTTTAAGCTGAAATTGAGGAGGAAAGTTCTAACACTTTCTAACACCAGAAATAACATCTTTAGATAAGGTCAAAGGAAGAGCCAAGAAGGTCAAAAGGAAACATGGACAAAGAGGGGATAAGGAAGAGGAACTGGAGGTAAATTTCATCTACACTTTGGAATTCTGTTCAAGGTTGGTTCTGGTATTTGGGATGAAAGGGTTGCTTTGGATATTAAGAGAGAAATATGGTACAGGTAAATCCACTAGATTATAATTTCTATTATATCATTTCCTTAAGGAAGAAATGAGCTCACCCCTACAATCTGCCATCTTGTATATTTTCATATTAGACTATATATTTCAGAGATAAAAACAGGAAGTAAAATTTTTGAGTAAAAAGATAATTTCTCAAGTAAAAATAGGAAAGATAAGGGCAATAAGATTGTAACTCTTTAACTACTTTTTTACTCTAATTACAACAGAAACCTGAATATATGCTTATAAATTTGTAAGTCAGTTTTTAGTTATTTATTAAATTTAATTACGTAATTACAAATCAACTAACAAAGAAGATAGTTGAAGTCAGATGTATGTGTGTTTATATTTTTTTCTCGAAGTATGTTCTACTATGCTATTCATGAAGCATTTTGGGTTTTTTTGAGTATTTAAATCAACTAATTTTTATTTAAGTTTGTTTTGTCATTTATTTGCACTTTAACAAAAAATGAATCTTCTATTTCTCAGTTAAGTAAACATTTAAATAATATAAATGAAAAAATAGAGGAGTTCTGAGAAATATGTAATTGCATAACAGAAGTCATATGTGGGCTGACTCATATTTGCAAAATAAAATCTCTGCAAAAATCCTTAACAAGTGCATGTCTTTCATATTTAAAGTACAGGCTGAGCATCCCTAATCTGAAAATCCGGAATCTGAAATGCTCCAAAATCCGAAATGTTTTGAACACTTACATGATGCCCAAAGGAAATGCTCATTGGAGTATTTCAGATTTCAGACTCTCAGACTGGGGGCACTCAACTGGTAAGTATATAATGAAAATATTCCAAAATCTGAAAAATGTCTAAACTCCTAAATACTTCTGCTCCCAAATATTTCAAATAAAGGATATTCAAGCTATAATTAAAATGTTATGCATAATTTCCAAAATTCATCACTGTATGATACAACACACTTTCCTGCTTGCCTTTTATGAAAATGAAGGTAACATACAGATAAGAAGGAATTACAAGTTTCTAAAAAATGGTGCTTTTTTCTACTCAGTTGACAACCAAAAGTTGCCAGGCAAGAACATAACAATTGGCATTTACTAAGTGCTTATCGTATATTACTACGTGAAGTGGATTTTTTTTTTCCGTAAGTTATTGGGGTGCAGGTGGTATTTGGGCACATGAGTAAGTTCCTTTTTTTTTTTTTTTTTTTTTTTTTTGAGATGGAGTTTTGCTCTTGTTGCCCAGGCTGGAGTGCAATGGCACAATCTCAGCTCACTGCAACCACCACCTCCTGGGTTCAGGCGATTCTCCTGTCTCAGCCTCCTGAGTAGATGGGATTACAGGTGCCCACCACCATATCCAGCTAATTTTTTGTATTTTTAGTAGAGACAGGGTTTCACCATGTTGGCCAGGCTGGTCTTGAGCTCCTGACCTCAGGTGATCTACACGAGTAAGTTCTTTACTGGTGATTTGTGAGATTTTGATGTACCCATCACCCGAGCAGTATACACTGCACCATATTTGTAGTCTTCTATCTTTTGCCCACTTCCCGCTCTTTCCTCCAAGACCCCAAAGTCCATTGCATCATTCTTGTTTTTTTGAGATGGAGTCTTGCTCTATTGCCTAGGCTGGAGTGCAGTGTCATGATCTCATCTCACTGCAGCCTCCACCTCCCAGGTTAAAGTGATTCTCCTGCCTCAGCCTCTGGAGCATCTAGGATTATAGGTGCAGACCACCACACCCAGCTAATTTTTGTATTTTTATTAGAGACAGGGTTTCACTATGCTGGCCAGGCTGGCCTCAAACTCCTGACCTCAAGTGATCCACCTGCCTCATCCTCCCAAAGTGCTGGGATTACAGGTCTGAGCCACCGCACCTGGCCCATTGAATCATTCCTATGCCTTTGCACCCTCATAGCTTAGCTCCCACGTATCAGTGAGAATATACAATGTTTGGTTTTCTGTTCTGGAGTTACTTCACTTAGAATAATAGTCTCCAATCTCATCCAGGTCACTGCAAATGCTGTTAATTCATTCCTTTTTATGGCTGCATAGTATTCTAACATATATATGTATGTGTGTGTGTATATTTGCATATATATGTATATATATGCATATATATATGCCGCAATAGTATACATATAGCATATATGATAGTGTGTATATAATATATATGTGTGTATTATATGTATATTATACACACACACACACCACAGTTTCTTTATCCACTCATTGATTGATGGACATTTGGGTTGGTGCCATGATTTTGCAATTGTGAATTGTGCTGCTATAATATGTAGCAATTATAAGTGATTTGTCAACTCGTGCTGTTACTAAATGCATGATTAACAATAAAACACAGGCTTAACTCAACAGTATTGTTTTTTAACAAAATTGTAACAAAATGAGTGAACATACACTATTCCCCACACATGGACACATACTACATGCAAACATCATCCATAACACATGCAGTACACGTTCAAATATATCTGTTTGCACCTCTTAAATAGCTAGTATACTTGCTGTTTTATTGTGTGCCAAAATAAAATTTTATTGTGAATGAATAAATGCTATGGGCATAAACTCATTTGAGGATATATGCTATTGTCCTAATTTCCAAAGTAAGACAACACAGGTGCCTCAACAAGCTATGTATAACGAATATTTTTTGAGTACTGTGTAGCATAGTAGCAAAATTACTGGGTGTCAGAACCTGTGAGTTCTAGCCTTTGCTCTGCCACATGTTAGATTTGTGATATTAAGAACGTCCTTTAATAGCTTGTAGCCTCTGTTCCTTCACTTATGAAAAAAGGATAATGATATCTCTCCTATTTACTTTCCAGAGTTGATATTCACATCAGATGAGCTAAATATACTTTAAGGCATTCGAAGATTATGAATTACTATGCAAAACTATATTATGTTTTAAACAAATATAGACAATTCCCATTAGTACAGTTAAGGCAAGGTCTGTGTCCTCTTATATATAATAGTTAAAACTTTGAAATTAGTTTATTATTGTTTATTTGCTTTGTTGTATCTGTTGCAGAGTCTCCTTGTAATTTTCTATATGTCTGATGGGTTGCTAATCACAATATTAAGTGGTGTTGGATTTCAATGTTATTGTATGTATGAGAGCTGATGTTCAAAATCAGGGCAGTATTAGATATTAGTGCACTATCAAAGACAGTTAACAGGAAGGAATGTAGAATTAATGATTAAAAACATGAAGAATTGCTATAATATTATATATCTTGCTGTATAATTTTATCTATTTTTATTAATTAAATAATTATTGGTTAAATCATACTTTTTCTTGATCTAAATTCCAGAAGCAATGAAGAGCCAGAAGCTTAAGGGTTGACTTGGAGAGAAGGAATACCTTTTTATTTTTAATGTGTGTGTGTTTTTGGTTGGTTTGTTTTGTATCTCATTTCCGTTTCTCCAAATCCCTATCCCTACCCATTTATTATAGCTTGGTCCAGATTCTAGAGCCAATGGTTTTTCATATTAAGCTAATGGATAATTAGATGGTGCAGAGATGAATCTCAAAGTTTATATAAGCCCTTTAAAAATGTATGCAAATATACTTTGTATTTTATCTAAATGTATACTTTATTTGTATTTGTAAATATGCCTTTTCTTTCTCCCCACTCCTTCCTTGGAGAGAAGGTTGGTAAGTTTAATTTATTCTCAAAGGACCACATGAGATTAAAAACCCTTGGAACTGTTGAGTTAGAGCTATTGGTACCAAAGTAAGCATCAGCTGGAGAAAGAAATTTTCCTTTTTTCCCCTTTTTCCCAACTATCCCACTTGTGTCCCCGACATTTGGGTTGGGGTGGGAAGCAGAGAAGGAAGATTAGAGGGCCAGCCAGTGGGTCTCTAATGGCTTTACCTTTTTTTTCCCTTTCTTTCTTTCTTGCTTTTTTACTCACTGTTTTTCTCCTTTCTCCCTCCCTCCTCCCATTTGTTTCCTTCCTCCCTTCCTTCCTTTCTCCCTCACTTCCTTTCTTCTGTCCTTCCAACTTTTCTCCCTTCATCTCTCCTTCTTCCTTTTTCTTTTCAATATTTCTCTTCATAAGATAAAATTTAAGCAAGCATTCTTTAAATTAAGGACCCATTTTATTTTAGTGCTGTGGCATATTCCTTTACTCATCTGCTTCTCATCACTTAATGCTGATTGTATTCATTTTATCACCATCCTAGTTTTGAGAATATCCTACTGTGTTCTGCAGAAGTACTAGTGCTCTGCAGAAGTTATTTCTGTAATAGAAAATCCATAGAAATCAGTGGGAAAAAATGTAGTATCTATTCCTTATCTTCATTTTTAACATTTTGGGTCCCTACTTGGATATCATCATCTAAGACACAATTTTTCCAATGAATAAAATAAAATGACTAATTAATTTATGAATTATTTAAGACAGAAAATGGGTGAAATTAAGCTGTAATTCTTATATTTAATGATATAATTCAGTTACTGTAGATATGTGGACAAGGCCATCTCCAACTTCTATAGAAAATCGAAAAAGAAAATGATCTTGTTTACTAATTGCTCAAGATTTTACTCACTGATACAGGAAAATCAGAGTTCCCTTTTGGGTACTATAAGATGTGAAATTGAAGTCGACAGTACTTATGTTTTTGTGTGATTTTTACAGTGTCTATTAGACTTACATCATTCAATAAACATAATACTAGAACAGAATTTAGTTGAAATCAAATGTTGTGAGTGGGTAAGGTAATGTGCACATCCAGTTCTTAGCAGGTGGTTCTAAGCAGGATGTGGGGCCTGCACTCCCAGTTGCTAACCTATCAAGGGTAGCCCACGTGGTTCTCAGGGCACCATGCTGATGAGCACCCACTGTGGTTCTGATTTTGGCAGCCATGGCAGAATCGGGTCTTTGATCTTTGGAGTGGCTTCTGCCACAGTGAGCATATCTGTTTGTTTTGCTCCTCCCTTTAGTCATTATTCCAACCTGGCAGTATAAGGCAAAAAAAAAAAAAAAGAGAGAGAGAGAGACGTGGGAGGGGGTTGTTAGAGGATACTTCAGGAACACGACTGTACCAAGTATGAAAAAGCTGCTTAAAAATTCTGGCTCTAAAAGCTCATGCATAACATTTTTTGCTGACTCATTAATGAATACATTTTATTTTATGTGTCATTCAACAGCCTGCTAAAAATCACTTTTTCTGATTCTGTTTTCTCATTACTGGGGTTTTGAATCCATCATAAAATGCAGCCAGCCACACAAAGAAAAGGCAGTCCTGCTCCCTGTCTTTTAATAGTCTTCCTTCATAAGTATCTAAATATGCTTGAAAACATTTACTTCTTACGCTTTGATATTTTAAAATCAGTTCCTCTAATATATTTGAAAATCAGCTTCAGAGGTTTGATTACATTTTAATTTTTATTTATTTATTTTTAATTGAAAAATAATTATATATTTTTATGGGGTACAATGTGATATTTTGATCTGTGTATACATTGTAGAAAGATTTAATCAAGCCAGTTAATATATTCATCACCTCACTTGCGTGTATGACATTTTGTTGAAATCTTTCAACAGATTTTGTAATAATCTCTATTTATTCCAATATACTATTTGATGGAAAATGTAAAGATGACTATACCCATTTTATAGCTGAAAAAGTGGAGATACTGAGGTGCTAAATATGCTATTTAATGTTGTAGAAGTGTTAGTGTCGTTCTAAAATTCAAGTTGTCATTCTGATATTTGGGGATTTAGGGCTTTAGCGTATGTTCTATGCAATGATCAAAACACTTGATCCACATTATCTTAATAATATCATTGAGGTATCATAGATAAAAAGTAACCTGAGACATAGAGAGGCATTAAATTACTTGTAGCAAATCTCATAGCAAGGTCACAGAGAAGCTGACACAGTCTTGGACTTCTTCATATG
The DNA here is from genome assembly GCF_003255815.1 of Theropithecus gelada. Lineage (NCBI taxonomy): Eukaryota > Metazoa > Chordata > Mammalia > Primates > Cercopithecidae > Theropithecus > Theropithecus gelada. Next base: position 34,679,140 of record NC_037669.1, on the reverse strand, counting down.
AACTAGCCATGACTAGTTTTCTGACAAGAAACATTTTTCTCCTTTTGAGAATGTGAAGGTCGAAGATTTCTCCCAGGTCGAGAAAGCAATGCCTTAAAGAACTCTGAGAAAATTTTTGATTTTTAACTCTCAAACAAATATACAGCCCATTGTATTGATCACCACTTATAAGTTTAAAATACGTGAGTTCTAAAATTCTTGTTTAGAAAAACTGGGATTAAGTCATCTTTTCATTCCTTCATTATCTAGGTCTCACCAAAACATTTTAAAGTGTTAGGTATTTATATAATGTGTGTGAAAATACATAATTTCAGAAATTGGAATGTATGTGGAATTTATTTTGGAAAAATAGCATCTACTTTGAAATGTGTCTGTCATAACTTCTGTTTGTGATCATTTTCAATTAGAAGACAAGCTTTCCCTATATAAGACTAGAGACTCAGATAGCTAGGAAGGAAGGAGGGACCAAACAGGCTAAAATTTTACTAAGTTGTAACCAATCCAGGTATCATGAAGAAAGAGGACATGAAGTTGTCTTCTATACTTTTAACTTCTATGAATTAGGATTTTCAATTGAGAAATAAACAGATTCTAGAAAGCCCTGGCTTCCCAGGAGGTGCCACTAGGTTAGTATGGCTCAGACAGATGCTCATGAACTCATCTGCTGGTTTTCCCATACAAAACATCTCAGCCAATATCCACAGAATAAAGACCAATAATGGAGGGTCCAGGCAGTCTTTTATCCCAAAGAAGAAACTTTACTTACACACACAAGCAAATGAAAAGAACCTCCTTGTAGCCCCTCCATAAAGAAATACCACCATTTCATCTAGAACCAGCTTTATCACCGTAACAAAATGTTGTGTTCCATGGATATTTGCACCATAGTTTAGGTCAAGAATTAGAGTTGGCTGGATTTAGTCAATGTCAAGAGAAAAGAAAGAATGTGGAGAGGGCATCAGAGTGCTCGGAGCTGGCAAATGCTGGCAATTAGCCGTAAAGTTAGCAGCGTGGGGTTATCTGAAAAGAGCATATGATTATACTGAGTGGTAGCTTCCCCAGTGAGTCCCAAATAAGCTTTTTCATCTACATTAAATACAATGTGATATTGTATTAATCACTTGGAAAAACAAGAATTTTTTCTATTATTAACTGGTAAGTTCCTGTGTCATCTATCTCTATTTTGTCTGTCAGCTCTGTTTTCTTAAACACAACCAGTTCAACTATATTATTAACATCTTCAAAGGAAAACCTACCAGACTACCAAGGCTAATTTGCTTTAACTAAGATTTATTTACATTTATTGTCTAAGATAAGCTTCAATAATATATGGTCATTTGGTCCAGAAACAGTAAGTCTTAGTTGTATGTGGTAACCTTTAACTCTGAATACTTCAAATGCCATATATTTTACCCCTATTCTGGGCTAGATTTTGTGCTATGCACATAAAGCATATCATCGTCTTTTCTTTTCTTTCTTTTTTTTTTTTTTTTTTTTTTGAGTTGGAGTCTAGCTTTGTCACCCAGGCTGCAGTGCAATGGCATGATCTCTGCTCACTGGAACCTCCATCTCCCGGGTTCAGGCAATTCTCCTGCCTCAGCCCCCCAAGTAGATGGGATTACAGGTTTCTGCCACCATGCCCAGCTAATTTTTGTATTTTCAGTAGAGACAGGATTTCACCATGCTGGCCAGGCTTGTCTCGAACTCCTGATCTCAGGTGATCCACCCAACTCAGCCTCCCAAAGTGCTGGGATTACAGTCGTGAGCCACCGCGCCCAGACTCATTTTCTTTAATTTTCACGACATAAACATTATGTGTCACTATGTAACGATAAAGTAATAAATCTGATTTTATTTGGACATTAGTTGCCCTGGTCTCATTGGGTAGAATGAATTCACATCGTGTATATATAGCTTCTCTACTTGTGAGTTTCATAATACATTAAATGGAGATGGTAATAGTACCTACCTCACAATGTTACTGAGAGAATTAAATGAGATATTATATGTAGAGTCTTTAGATTAGTCCCTAGCATATAGTTAACACTCAGTTAATGTTAACTATTATTATGTATAAGCATTGTGGGAATAAAAATCAAACATTTACTGATAAGTGCTCAGTATATAGTAGGAGCTCAACTCATACATATTTAATGAATTAGTAAACAGTAAGTTCTTTAAATGGCTAGATGTTACTGATCTATGGTAAATGTAGTATTCTGGCTATTGCCTTATACTGTTAAATATACTATAAAGCAAAATGTTAAATAACACCAAGATTTCTATATAGTTTTCAGGAATATTTACTAGCTATGAAAGAGCTTTTTGGGGGTTTAGGAGTATTATTTCCTTTCTCATTTAACATTTGCGCCCTTAGTCCCATATAGCATGTGCTATCTGACTAGAGGTATATGTGTGGCCACAAAATGGGCATAGATTTTCCCCTTCCTTTAACAGTCATGCAGGTATGATTTATCTTACGGTACAGTGAAAACAGAAGCAGTACAAGCCTGCCCATAGTAAAAGAAGATAAATGGGCAAGAAAACACAGAAAAGCAGTGTGTGTCAAGCATGCTTCATATTTGCCTGAGAGAACTGAAACACACAAAGTGAGAAAGACGTGTATGTTACTATGTGCCAGTGCTGGAGATGCTGCTTGCTTTTTTGATGATATCAAGACGTTATAGTTTTGGGGGACATTTGTTTCTTAATAAATTTATTTTTAAATCCTGCAATATTTACCATCTGAAACATTTATCTGAAATTGTCATGTATTAAATCCCATCTTTTCTAGAACTGGTGTTCTGCTTCTAGTAACAGTTTGAGAAGGGGTTCAAAGGTTTGACTCTCCCTAGAATGTTCTTACCACTGGTACTTCTACTCAACCTTTACAAATAGTTGATGCATCACTTCTAGGAGGCCCATCCTATATGTTTATATATATTTGTGTAATTGCTCTGGCTATATTGCATTACAGTTTTCAGTTGAGATGTGTGTTTTCTCTTTTAGAGTCTGGTGACTAAATTGTGAACTTCCTGCATGACGAGGCTGTGCTTTACTTATCTCCAATATTATTCAGTTCCTGAAATAGAGTAGATGCTCAATAAATACGTATCCAATAAATTAATAAATTTGCAGTCTCACACACAGGCATATATTCTTATAAAAGATTAGGGACATTAATACAATTTTTTTCTTTGCATGTTCCTAAAGTGATTGTGAATCTTTGGAAATTGTTTATGAACGTATTAATATGTTTCTTAGTGCTCTAGTCACCTTGAGGGAAATTTTTTAATCTTTGAAAAAAGTTATTTTTTAATCTCTATATATTCTTTTTTACCCCGAGCATGACTTTTGCACAGTGGACTCAAGTGTGTTGTCAATTACTGATTATTTGGTTTAGCCACACAGAAACTGTTAGGAATCCTTATTTTAATTTGCACACTATCTGTTTGGTGGCTTTGTCCAAGCCCATGGATTATGCCAGTTAAATGGAAAAGTCTTACTTTCAAGCAAAATTCTCAGCATTTAATACAGTGTGTGGCATATATTTGGGAGTCAATAAATGTTCATGGAATGCATGAACAAATCAGTCATTGTTGCAAACTGTTTTGAGGATGAGGTATGAGATTTTTTTTTTAAGGCTAAATGAAATGCCCAGTATCACACAGCAGGATAAGAGAAAATCTCACACTCATAACTCATACTTCTGTGTTTCCAGACTGTTACACAAGCTCACTGAGAAGTGCAGTATATGTCTGATTTCTCAACTTCACCCTGCAGTAAACTTTTGCTATCCGGAGGCTAGAGACCTCTTTTGTGAATGTTGTCTGCCCAATGACTGTGTTGGCACCAGGGAGGCCCTAGCAGATAAAGTGGAGGAACATATGGTTTCCGTCTGAATACAAAGTGGTGGACATAACGTGGTAATTCAGCTGAGATGTCCTCTATATTGTAAACTGAAAGAGTATGATTAGAGGTGTTTATAAACGGCGTCTGAATTCCCCCACACCCCTCCCCATCCCCTTTCCACTGTAGTTTTATCTGTCTGAATCAGAGCGATCTAGCCTCCCAGCCTCACTGCATTATTTGTGAAAATGGCCAGTGTGAGGAATTATTAATTAAAGCTAACAAATCACCCTGACGAGCTGTGCCCTGGCATGGCTGAAGGTTGATTGGCGAAAGTGTTCTCCTTTGGAGAAAAGACTTTTTGTGCTCGTGACGCAGTCAGGGACGGATTATTGAATATGCAAGTTAGAAGAAAAATCACAGGACAAGCAAATTGAGTATTTACTGGCAAATAATTGCTCTCTTAAGCTGTGGCTCTCTTCCTAAATTCTTAACATTCCCGAGGGTTAGAAAGAAACACAGAAAAATGCATCGGTACAGAGTACATTTCAAAAAAAATACATAGACTGATGTTTCAGACTTGTGCAGGTAAGTGTGATTGTGTGTGTATGGAAAGTGAAAGAACAAGGGAAAGCAAAGGAAAGATAGGGGAAAAAGCATAACTGTTAGTCTGGTGAGTTTTTAAAATCAACTTGTTTATTGGAGCTCAGCGTATTTCTAAGTTGGGAATTTAGTTTCAGTGCTGCATTTATTGTGAAAGTTAGAGACGTGAGAATGAGAGAGGATTTTCTCAAAGTTGTTTGTCTTCATTAGCAGAAGAATATGTTAATGTTTTGTCCCAATAGTAATTATAAATTTTGTTCAGGTATTTGTGGATATATGTATAAAATTATCAGTTGATTTAAAGATCTTTAGTTATTTTCAACATTGTTGATTATGACACGTCATACAGTGTTTCGAACATATTTGGGTACAACTATTGCATTTATTTTTAAAAGTAAACACTGCTTTCATTAGGACCAAACTAGTCCTTGTTGAGAATTCCTAAAGGGACATTATAGTTTGGAAATACTTAAACTTCAGACTTCTATAATAACTAAAGTGTCCTTATTGTCAATTGTGTGGTCTTTTTATCTGTAATGTTAATCAGATGCTAAGTTTTGTGGACATTGTAAGATAGGAGAGACTAGTTTAGAGGTTTTTCAGGACTAAATTTAAATACATAGAAATATAAGTGTGCAAATGAAGGTTAATTCCATGTATAAAATATAGACATTAAGAAATAGAGATACTCTTACAAGTACAGCTAGGTTATGGGAGCAACATTACCAGAATATATATATCCATTGAAGATGAATTGCATATTCTGTGATAACCTGGAAAATGCTTTTTCGACTTTCATCGACAACAAACTGTTTTTGAAATGAAAATAAGTGACTGGAAAAATAGTGCTTTTGGCTTTTAATAACTATGAAAAACATTGATTTAAAACAAAGGCATAATCATAATTTAGACTAAATTAACTAATTAATAATTACCAGATGCTTTAACAATATAACATCTACATGATACTAGTAATAGGAATAACAATAAAAATGGAAAATCTGGTAATGACACAGAAATTAAATCATATGACTCTCATGTTTTAGAAAATCAGAATTTTAAAATATAAATAAATAAAACATATGTTGCCTTCTAATCTATTCCTTGAACCATGTAATATTGTATTGGTTAGGATTTTTCTCTTACTATATCCTATTTTATTTAAAAATGTGATCCTTAGTATAGGGAATAGAGCTCATAAGAAAGTTTAGAAAATATATTTTTTAAAGGTTTAATTCCCACTGGATCACATTCTGTCCTCAGATTTCAAGAGGCAGCCTCCTTAAAGTTTCTTGTGACTATTTGAGGGCAAAATTTGGTCCATTATTTAGAAATAGCAAAGGGGGCATTTAAAGCATATGTTCAGAGACTTAACCATCTGCTTGCTTTATTATGAATACCGCAGAGTTATGAGAAATTGGAAAGACTCAAAAATTGAACCAGAGTTCTATGCAAAATTTTAAAAATACAGCACTCTGATTTTTAAAAATATGTTTTGCAACCACCTACTTTTGCTAAGTATATCTTATTAGTCCTCTATGTGAGAATAGTATTATTCCACCTTTTTGACATATGGGAAATGAATGGCAAAGTATAGTTGAGTGACATGAACCTACAGAAAGTTAATAGTAATCTTTTCTCTCTGATTTAACCCACTACATATGAATACCTTGTGGAGTTTTAGACTTGTCGTCAGTGAAACTCACAGTGACTTAGAGAAACATTATAAAATGGTGACTGCTGGAACAAAAATGAAGTCCAGCTGCTAGTTTCTGGACTGTCTACAAATGAGTTGCAAGAGACATGCAGAGGCCAGACTAAAGAGAACTTCTGTAATCCAACTGTGATGTAATGAAAGTATGAATCAGCTATTGGTTGCCCATGCTGAGGGGGAAAAGCAACAAAATATTTTTTTAAGTGCAAATTGGCATTATTCCCAGGTGGTACTATATTCCTTTGGTATCTGGAAGGATATGACATTCAGAAATTAATAAAAGAACAAAAATCATCTTTAAGTCCCAGGCATAGTAATATTTCACCTAGATTGGTCGTATAAGGACATATCAATATGAATATAATTGTTAAAATGTCTAATGCTCAATTAGAGTTCTTCTACATTACCTGAGTTTTACTAGAATCAGACTGAGACTGGCTGGATCATTCTCAGAGGAGAATATAGAAAGTAGACTAAATTTAGCCTGAATATAAGTTTTTGTTGTTGAGATGAACTTTGTTGCTTAATGAAAAGCATTTACTTAAAAGAAAATAATAATTGGAAGCAAAGGACTGAAATATTTGGTTTGAAGACTCCAAGTAAAAAATGTATGTGTATGTATCATGTATACTTCTATATTTGTTTAATTTAAAAATGTTTTCAGAAATATACACTTTGTTAGGCTGATTAAGCCAAAACTTTTTTGTGTGTGTAATCTAAAGACTGAACAGAAAAATTTTAAAACAGACCTGAAAGATGTCAGTCAGAACTGAATTAATGACCTGGGGCTGAAAATACCTATGTCAAATTTCATTTGGATTTTTTCATGGTGGGATTTTAATTTTATGTCTCCCTAAATGGAAGTGCTGCAGTCAAGTGAATCTATAGCCCAAAGAATAATGAAATATGTCAATTATTTTAGGAGGTTAGTTTTTATTTTTTATATTGAGTACATGTGATGTAAATACCAAATACATATACACAATATGTTTTTTTGTTTATTTGTCTTATTTACTATTTATTGCTCTAATATGGGAATTAAAATGGCTGACAATGAAAAAATAAACACAAATACATAAATGCAGCAAAATACATGAATTAGAAGTAGGTAAGAAAAATAAAACAATAAAGGAAAGGATATAAAGATGGAGTTAGAAGTGAGGTCAGCATGCAAACTATATTCAGTGAAGTGCTATATATTTGCCTTTAAACTTCCTTGCAGCAAAAGTTGAAGAGAAAAGCTTGTTACACAGTTTATAACATCTGTAAGCATAAGAAAATAATTTTCATTTTTTGTCTTGAAAATGGCTCTTGAAAAGAGCTCTTAGTTTTCAAAGAAGTCAATGCTAAAGCAGCTGCCACTGTACAGAATTTAAGGCTGCAGATACCTAAAGGTCAGGTCAGAAGCAGAAGCAGTACCTTCCCTGGGACATGGATGTGGAAGTAGACCAAAGTAATCCCCTTTTAATCCCTGGGCATGTGTTTCTAGAGAGAAAAAAAAAAGACACGATTAATGCAGTAATGTTGGTAAGCTAACAATTTGTGGAAAGTAGGAAGTTAAAGGGGGAATTTTAAAAAATTATTTCATGTAAATAAATACATATATATTTTTAGTAGCAAGTGAAAGATTTAGAAGGCATTCACTTTTATAATAACCATTAAAACATGTTATCAAATAAACCTCTTAAATCAACATTGCTTTCCTAAGTTGTTCATAAAACACTGCTGTACTGCTGCCATTCTTCTTCGACTTTTAGTTTAAGCAGATTGTCAGTCTCGCTGAAGTTTTAAAAAGAGTCATTTCTGGCTTGAAATTTAATATTTCTTGCCCTTATGTCCTCCCTTGGTTCATTTTGAGAAGTCTTAGCAAATTGCCTATTCTTTTCACAGGTAATTTTGATAGTTAAGTCACATTTAATAGGCTAGTCTTCTCTTCATATTGAAAAGGTGAACTATATAGATTTATTATTATATTACCTTGTAGCCTAGTCCCTGGTAAGTAGTCCAAGGACCAACTGTATCAGGATTACCCAGGGATTACCTATATCAGGATTATCTAGAGCACCTGTTAAAATGGAGATTCCTGAACCCCATTCCAGAATTTCTAAATAAGAAGCTGTGAGAATGTAGCCTGGATCTGCAGTTTAGGAAACTGCCCAAGTTATAATAAAGTTGTTATGTAAGTTGTGCATGATAAAGTTTGAAGTTCACTGTTTTAAAATTGTGACTTTAAACATTTCTAGTATATGAGCATAAAATAGTAGGATTTCTCTACAACCATCAGTGAGGGTTTATTATACTTTATTAACACTAACTAAAACTAACTAATACATAAAACTAATACATAATAGTTAGTTAACACTAACTAACACTAACTAATACATAATACTCAATAATATGTGATTGCCTGCTCATAAATCTAGAAACACCTAGACTAGACAAAAACTCTGAATTTGTTTGAACACCCTTAAGCCATATCTCACCATTTTAAAAAATATTATTTAATTTTTAAGTTATCATTTATTAAGAACTACTATATACTAAGTCATATGTTGAGTCTTGATGTTGAGTCCTTGATGCATTTGTAAAATCCTCCAGAGAACAGACCATTAAATTCAAGACACTTCTTGTAGGAAACTTCTTTCCATGGGGACCTGCACATAATATAAGGGGAGAAACAAGTCATCTGTAAATACCAAGAGTGTGCATTGTCAACTCTAAAATAATTTTTTTTCATCTTTTAGGCTTGTTCTGGTGTATGTGTGTTCTGGGTTATTTCATTGAACTGAGTGGTAGGCACTCAAGATGCTTAGAGCTCTAAGAGGTAGATAAGTAATGGGGTCAATCTTCAAGGGACTTTACATAAAGCAGAGAAGACTGATAATTAACAAAAGTATATGGCCTTCATAAGGTTCTGAGGCAGACAGAGTAAAGAGTACTGTCCTTCAAAAGGTCAGAGAGTAGAGCAACAGGAAAGGCTTCCCAGCAGGAGTTATGTTTTAACTGAGACTAACAACCTAATTGTAAAACAAAACAAAAACATTCTTTAAGTAAAGTTCTGAATTTCCCCTTGATCACCTAAGTAATGTGTCCATGATGAAAATATTTCAGACAATAGGAAAAAGTATTTTTTAAAGAATAAAATCACCACTTAAAGAAACCATTGTTAACATTCTTCAGATACTTTTTTGAGCATGTATTATGTCCTAAGGTTATGCCAACCGGCTACCGCTTCTCAGAAGGGAGCATTTTAATTGGCAGATAGTGTGAATAGCACCAACTCAAACCTTAACTCATTTCAGCTGTCTTCAGATTTGGCTTACAGACCAAATGGGCCCCAACCCTAATGATGTAGATAAAACAACACAAATGCAGTACTCTCTTGAACAAACACCATAGCACCTGCTATAACCCCCACCTAGAGTAGATATGAGAGTCAGATTCCTTGGGTTCCAATGCAGACTTGTACCTCTTTTCTATCTGTGTGATCTTGACCAAATTTTTGGATTTCTGTATCTCAATGTGCTTTTCTGTTAAATTGAATTTACGGTATGTACTTACCTCATGTAATATTTTGAGAAATGAATAAGATAATACATGTAAAGTGCTAATCACAGTACTTGGCACATAGTAGAGTTCAATAAATGCTATCTATTATTTATTGGTGATTACTAGTATTATCACTACTATTACAGTTATTTTTATTACCAGAGAAACTTGCTGAAAATATATTTTGTCCAGTACAACTCCATTATTATTACTGACAAAACAATTCAAGACACATTTCTTACTGAGAGTGGGTCAGATATATTATCTTTGCAACACATATTAAGAATCTGGATTTTATAGGTGAAAATTATAATATGATTTAGCTCAGTAGATAAATGACATTATGTGGACTAAATTTCTGTTTCTAGATAGAAATAATGCCTAAAAGTGCCTTAAATGCCTTTCATGTCACATATCTTGTTTCAACAATTTGTGATTAACTTGGTTTGTTTTATTAAAAGAAAATTGTAAATCCAACACTCTGATGTTTTCCAGATAGTGCCACCTTTCTTTATTCAATCAGTGATGGAAAATGATAAGAAATACAGTTTTACCTAAAGAGGGTATCTTCAGGAAGGAAGAGATTCTAGTGGTCAGATCTGTGATTTAGCATAATAGCAAACAAAGATAACTATCCTAGCAACTGCCACATAGTAGGTGACTAAAGAATTGAAGTATATTTTATAAGAAAAAGCATACGTCAATCCAGGTGTTACGTGGAAGTGGAAGTGATTTTAAGAGAATGCACAAATTATATGCTCATGGACAAGTTACTTTTTGTGACTAATTCTTCAAATGGAAAATAAACCAATAATATCTTCATTACATGGTGAGTGTGTATAGTCCTTGGTAGAGTTCTTGGAACATAATAGATATTTAATAAATAATACCTGCTAACAACAGAAATAACCACAACAATAATAACACATGAAAATCCTGTGTATAATGGCTATAAGCTCATTAATATATAATACATATGATTTGTATGCATTGATACATAAATAATAACATTTTAAATTGCTTTGCTAATGTTTGACACACGGTAGGAACTTGGTGTAAATTTGATCTATTTAAATACCTTCATTAAAAGATTGCTTTAGTTATTTTAGTTAAATGAAAACACAGTTCAAAAATCTAAAACTAACTTAATCCTTTGGAAAATGAGAATAAAAGCAAAGGCTACCTAAGGATTTGTTACTGAAATGGTCAAATAATTTGGGCTTAATGCAAATAAATAGCAGGCATACCACTCTATTTCAAAGAGCAGACAAAGAGAATTAACTTGGAAAACTCTTAGGTGACCCCTAATTTGAATCTTATTAATTGGAAGCATTTTAAAGCTCAAAAGGCTGTTATTGCTAGTTACAGTGGTAGCTACATATGGAAAATGGCTGCAGAGATTCACAATACAAAAATAGTCCATTGCTAAATTCAAAATTCTGTTAATGTCACAAACAGTGGGACGTGAAACACAAATGAATTGTGATGACAGTTGAGTACCAAGCCGCCTATTTTTTCCCCCTCAGAGCTGCCCATATTTGGCTTTATATTTTCCTCAGTCCTGATTTAACCCATAAATATTTGTATTTTCTTCAGCTAGCCTCACCTTGGAAACTACTACTTAAGCATTTTATTCCTAAGTGTTTCTCAATTCCTGGGAATTCTGCTTTATTGCTTTTCTTCCTACAGATATGCATTTTAAAATATTTCTTTACCTCTTGCTTTAGAGTCAGATTTTGAATCTTTTTTCACCTATAGTCTGATGAGGCTCAATGTTGCTCTTTACTCTCCCATTTCTCCTCAGTGTTTACAGTGTCATCTGCAGGCTAGGGCCTGTTTCTTCTCCGTGTTGCTTTGACTTGGGGTACTTGCTGTCATCCTGATCATCTGCATTTATTGGCTACCATCGTTTTTTAAAAACTGGTTTTTTAAATGTCACTCTTACCCTTTATGATAGAAGGTCTTTATGATCCTGGATTTGGGGAGCAAGACTTATTTTATGAACCTACTAAAGCTCTCTTATGGTTCCACATAACCATAAGCTAGCTTGACCTTTGGGAAATGTCATTAAAAAATCTCTAAAGAGTATTGCTAAAATGACCAAATTATTTAGGCTTAATGGATTTTGTAGCATGGATACCAGACCTACTCACAGAGCAACAGTCCTGGCTGAATATATTTTATCTGGATTTTACTGCATGTGGTGACTTGGCTGCCATTTATTGAGTGACCTCTCTGTGCCAAGCGTTTTACATTTAATTCTTAAAACAATTTTGTGAGATGGGTACCATTATCTTCATTTAATAGGTAAGAAAATCTTGACCTAGAGAGGCTAAATGACTTGTTGAAAGGTGGAAATGGGATACAAACCAAAGTTTCTAAGACTAACATTCATCCTTTTCTCCATTTCCTCATGCTTGTGCCTGGTTATATATTTATATTATTGGTAATGGGAAAGAAGTTTATAGTATAATTCAGTTGGAGGCATAGCCAATTCCTTCTTTCCTTTTCTTCTTTCCTTCTTTCCTTCCTTCTTTCCTTCTTTCCTTCTTTCTTTCTTTCCTTCTTTCCTTCTTTCCTTCCTTCCTTCCTTCTTTCCTTCCTTCCTTCCTTCCTTTTCTTTGTTTTCTTTCTTTTCTTTCTTTCTTTCTCTGAGTCTCCGACTGTCACCTGGGTTGGAGTCCAGTGGTGCCATCTCGGCTCACTGCAAGCTCCGCCTCCCGGGTTCAAGTGATTCTCTTGCCTCTGCCTCCCAAGTAGCCGGGATTACAGGCACCCACCGCCACGCCTAGCTAATTTTTTTGTATTTTTAGTAGCGTGGGGTTTCACTATGTTGATCAGGCTGGTCTCAAATTCCTGACCTCGTGATCCGCCCGCCTGGGCCTCCCAAGTGCTTGGATTACAGGCTTGAGCCACCGCGCCCAGCTGCCAATTTCTTTAAAACAAAGTGATGGTGAGATTTTGCTATGTTGTCATGTTATAGAAATACGAATCCAAGGCTATGGATTCACTAGATCTCCAGTAGCAAAAGGTACATAAGTATGGGCGACATCCTTTGATTTTCCTTTTGGTTTTGGAGGACACGTTACTGTCAATTTTGAAGAAACTAAAGGACTTAAAATGTGTGGCCTATGTACTAGGCATTTCCGACTTCTCGCCGAGTGCCTCCTGTGACTTGTCCTACCTCTTCCTCCAAAACAAAAATCTAATTATTCTTAGCAAACATATCCTATAGACCTTTTTCCCACCAAATTTCCTGAAGAATTGTTTTTGTTATAATTATTTAGTGCTTTATTACAGTGGGCAATTAAAGCATTTTAAATGCATCCATCATCAATCTATATGTTTATCTTATGAGGCATTAACACCACTTTACTTTTATACAGCACTTTGCAGTTTACAGCTTGGAACATGTATACCCCCAAAATAGCACATTGCCTTTTCATCAGAATAGGGATATCTAATTTAACAATAGTTGCCACATACAGTGAAGCAGTGGGAAGACTGGCCTTCAAACCAGTAATCTTCATTGTCTAGGGAAGTGCCCAAGCCTGGCTTTCCTCTTTGCCTTTATGCAATTGGACCATTGAGTTCACCAGATTGCACCCCAAACTCCATTATTTTGCTTTAAACAAAGACTGAGAGTTAGTGTAGACTAGTTTGTAACTTTGCCACCACAGGATTTGTGTCAGAACCTCTAAAAGGAGCTCCTGAAAATTTCCTGAAATTTAGAGTGAACTTTTAGCTAGAGAGACAGAGAGAGAGAGAGAGAGAAAGCTACAATAAAAACCCAAGAAGGAAGGAAGGAAGGAAAGAAAAGAAAGAAAGAAAAGAAAGAAAGAAAGGAAGAAAGAAAGGAAGAAAGAAAGAAAGAAAGAAAGAAAGAAAGAAAGAAAGAAAGAAAGAAAGAAAGAAAGAAAGAAAGAAAGAGAGAGAGAGAGAGAGAGAGAGGGAGGGAGGGAGGGAGGGAGGGAGGGAGGGAGGGAGGGAGGGAGGGAAGGAAGGAAGGAAGGAAGGAAGGGAGGGAGGGAGACAAAAACCCCAAAACCATCTTTTTTCAAATATTGCCTTGAAAAAAAAAACTATAAAAAGTTTATGTTAAGATTCTGGGTCTTTGGAGTACTCATGATGAGTGCTTTTCCTGGGCAGCATCTCCCATTTTCACCCTTCCTCTGGTCACATTGAATGTTCAATTTCCTTTTCTCACTCTGACAGTTACCAATGTTGGTATGTCTTCATTATTATTTATTACTTTAAATTTAAAGCAGAGTAGTTTTTTCTCACTTTTTGAAAATTAAATAAGTTTTATTGTGTCTGTATCAAAAGTCACTATATAGGTCTGTTCCCAATCTTGTTTTTTAAACAAATGAATATTGCTATATTTTAAAAATATGAATGTCTTTTTATTTTATTTTACTTTTTTGAGACAGAGTCTTGCTCTGTCACCCAGGCTGGAATACAGTGGCACAATCTTGGCTCACTGCAACCTCCATCTCCTGGGTTCAAGCGATTCTCTTGCCTCAACCTCCTGAGCTGGGATTACAGGTGTACGCCACCACGCCTGGCTAATTTTTTACATTTTTAGTAGAGACAGGGTTTCACATGTTGGCCAAGCTGGTCTCGAACTCCTGACCTCAGGTGATCTGCCCGCCTCAGCTTCCCAAAGTGCTGGGACTACAGGCATGAGCCACTGTGCCTGGCCAAAAATATGAATATATTTGGCTATTTGCACCCTTTCTCTTAATCCCAAGGATCTTCAACTTTTATTCTTCTCTTTAAAATATTGAGTCCTGGAAATATAAGTGAACATGACAGTTCTAAAAGATTAGTATTTTAAAAATTATAGTTTGCTATTCTCAGGTTTGTTCAAAATTGACTTTCTGACATACTATATTGTTTTCACAAATGTAAGCTTTACCTAGGTAGTAAGACATATTCACAGATAGTTATTATCAAATATATAGAGAAAAAATTCACATATATATGTCCCATTCCCTTCCCACTCCTTCCTGAGTTGTTGACATGAGAAAATATTTCCAACAGTGGGGTATCATTTGCTTGGTGAATTTTAACGTTTGCATGAGATGAGATGATGTTCATGTTTGCGAAAAATACTGAAGACTTCTGACCTCTTTCTTTTTAGCTGCACATGGCTCAATCTAATAAATTTTCAATATAGATTCCAATATGGTTATAATCCCAATCATACCACATTTTAAAGCTCTATTGCTGACTGTGTTTCTCTGCTAGCATGACGCCACAAAGAAAATGAAACCAACCCAAACAAAACCCTCCTTATAACAGAAAGTAAAATGAAGCTTGTAACAACTGTTTTGAGAAATGATTTGGACAGTGAGGAACAACCAATTTTTCAAACACTGTTGTAGCCATTTCAAGCTGTAGTGTGGAAAGTGTATGCAAGAAATCAATAAAGGGAAAAGATCTCTATCTGACACAGATGAAACCTAAAAATACCGTTAAGACCAATTCTCTCTCCATGCATCTGTTACCGCATTCCACTAAAAGGTGTCGGAAAGAAAATCAGCCAAATTCTTCTAGAACAAAGTGTCCAGACAAGTGAGTCTGTAAATAATTAAAAAAAAAAAAAAAAAAACACTACAGTAGAAAAAGGGGAATGGGGGAAAAAAGATTAAGCACTTAACATGTTGAGTATATACCCAAAGCAGAAAACTCAGTGAGGGAAAAACGTATCCTTCAAAAGAAGATACTTTCTATCCTCCACCAGCAACACAGAATTGATAGTCTGATAATAGAAACCTTTTAGGTAGGGGTAATGGGAAGAACACTGTCTTCCCAAAGGCTTCAGTAGATATTCAATTGCCCAGGGCAATCTGATCAGCACGTCCTCGTTTCTAGAATTGAGTAAACCAAATCAGGATGAACCGCACATGGTTTAATAGTTAACTTTTAGAACAAGGGGCAGGGAGATGCTTTTATGCCATAGGCCCAGTGTTCATTCCAATCTCATTACTAAAGTCTGTTCTGAGAGCATTTACAGCTTTCCGGAGAGTCTGAGTTTGGCTGAATCCTGAAGGTGGAAATGTAGCTTAATGACCTCCTTATCCTGGAGTCTCCCTTAATACAGGTGAATTTTTGTGATAAATCATTATCTAGAATCCAAAGTGTTGTATTAATATCATCATTATTACTATTATTATTATTAGCCCTTTCTTATGTTGTTAGTTAGCTCTCCATTTTCCTATTTTAGGAATAGGTGAAAGTTTTGTGAATATGCAGTTGCTTTCTCTGAGTTTCTTTGAAACAGTTTATGTCTTCTTTCAAGTTGGAAATGTGAGATATTTTGAATTATAGTTGGATGTGCAAGTCCAGTCCTGTTTTTAGAGATCAGGAACAGAAAAGGTTCTACAAACAATCCTTTATTTGACTAAGAGACAGAACAAAGGAAGGGAGAGAATTGTATCTTTGGGTGATTCAATCTTAGGTGCTCAATATTGATTGACTAGTGGTCTTTTTATCCTGGCCTCTGTTTTCTCAGATTCCTAAAAAGACTCTTCCCTTATGTGTAAGAGAAACTCCCTCTTAGCATCTTCTCAGTCTCTTCCAAAGGAGAGTAACCATGGACGAGGATTTAGCATACCTAACGAATGGGCAGTGGGCTATGAATAAGTATTAAGGGAAAATAACAACAAGAAAATTGAGGGCAGATTCACGGTAAGCATTGTTTGTGGAACTGGTGGAAGGATCTGGTGTGTAGTTGATGTTGTTGTTCTAAACTGAGCAGCAACAGTAACAACAAACAACAAATCATACTTCCCACTCTCTTCTTCCTTTCCATTCAAAAACAACCATCACTATCACAATAGCCCAGTAGACAAAATAAAAGCATGTCTATATTTTTGGTATATTACTGTATATCTTAATTGTAGTTTCTCTGCCACACATTAACAGAGTTATTTATCCCTCATGTTTTTCAAAGATCACCTTTGCGCATGTCTGCATAGCTGTTCTAATAGTGTTACTATTGTCTCTTCTTCATTATCTCCTTTATTTGAGTTCTTTTTTTCATGTATGCAAAGAGACTCTTTTTCTAGGCTCTTTGCACACATTCACCATTGCACTAGGACAGACGGGTGTTTTTTTATATAAAGCCTTTTAAAGTGAGAAAACAAGAATAGATTTTGAACAATATTTTACCAGTATTATTGAAAAATTAGCTACTGTATATTCTATATACACACACAGCAGCTGCATAAAATGCAGATTCTATTCATGTCTGATCTCTTCTGCATTTATATGGTGACTATTGCTGTAGCACCTAAGCACTTTATGTTATTTCCTCTTATTATTATTTACCACCTGATCATTCCAGAGTGCTTTTTACAATCAGAGAATTTCATTAACAGCCCATTCCCTCGCTCTTTGTTTTTCAGCAACCTTGCATGTGAAAGTATCAAGCATCTTGGTAGCTATATCAGATAAATTACAGTAAAAAGATAGAGTGCTTCTGACAGGAGGGCGGGGATAAAAACACCCTAAAGCATCTCCTAAAATTTGGTTTGTGTTTTACAGTATCCAAATAATGTTATACAAGTCTGTAATTTAAGTGAAAACCAAACCACTAGATAAGCGCTTTTATTTATCATGGTTTCCACCATTGCAGTAATCGAAAGTGTGAGGTGAGGAAGAGGAATTCTGTCTGCACTTCATAGATAGAGAGGACTGGGCAATTGCACTTTCTTCTCACTGTGGAAAGCTTGTGATTCTTATTGACTCTTGAGCTGCCTTTAGCCCAGAGGTATAGAAGTCAATCTGTTTTAAAATCCAAAAAGCTACTGTTATATTTTTTAAGCTAAGAGGATAGAAACATGTTTATTAAAAGGTTCTTTGTGATTATAGATGAAAGTGCGTGGTTGGTACCTTAACAGTTTGATTGAATAAAAATCAAGTTCACACTGGGGTTTCCTTCTCAGCTCTACTCCTTGCTTTCTCTTTGACTCCAAGCTAATTGCATAACCTCTGGTTGACTTGTGCCTCGTCTACACATTCAAAGTGAAATTCAGAAATGAGGTTATTATCTAACTACTGTAGGCTGTAACATTATTTCTCTAAAATATCTCTGTGAGAGAATTTGAAATTTCTGATTTAAGTAGACAGTAATAAAAACTGACAATTGTGTGGACCATCTCCTTTTATCCTTAGACAAAAACCCCATGGAGGTGGATACATCAGAGTCAGCTGGAGGTGGTCAGAATCATTTGCAATGTTTGTTAAGACACAGATTACTGCCCCTTCACCAAGTTTCTGATTCAGAATCTAGAGTAGGAACTGATAATTTCACTTCTGATATGTTTCTAGATGATGCTGATGGGGACCAAATTTTTTGGATCACTGCCCTAAGGATGGCTTAAATACGTAGAGAAAAAGAAATCAAGGCTCAAGTCATGGCAGTAAATTTGTGTCTATACTCTGCCACTTTACTTTTGGCCTCAAGTCATTGCGGTAAAGTGGCAGAGTGTAGACACAAATTTAGGCCTTCTGACTCCAAATTTTACTGTCTTCCTACTACAGACATTTTCTTTTCATTTCTACTAGAGACATTTTCACTTTACTTTAATGTTTTGAATGACTGTCAGTTGTCTTGAGATCCTAAGTGAAAAAGCATTGTAAAGAGTGGTAATTGGATGTTTTCTCCTTACATCCAGTAGCTACCCTATTGCATTTGTGAAAGGAGAGGAGGAAGCCACTCCAAATTTTAGTGATTAGCTTTGGTATGAACAGCTTTTAAGGCCAGCTTTATACTTCACTTTTGGGGATGAGAGTAATAAATGTAAGTCTTCTTTGTATTCATTCATCATAACCTGTACGTGCGTATGAACAGGTTTCTGTTTGATGGACTTATGACCATATTCTGCTGTGACAATGCTTTGTAAAAAAGTTTTCACATGTATATTACTTCTCCAATAGTCATAATAAAAAAAAAAGTGTCAAAGTGAACATGATGGGGCAAGGGAAAAACCACTGCAGAGAGACTGAGGACACTTGAGTCTTGTGCTGCTTCACATATTTGCACAGATCTGCTGGCCTCCATGGGAGACACAAAACAATTCTTCTTTACCCAAGCTATATGTTACAGTCACCCAGAAAAGCTTTGAAGCAAACACCCACATCAGGGCGCAGGTACAAGAAACTCTGATTTAACTGTTTTGGGGTAGGGTCTGAGTCTCAGTAGGATTTAAAAGCTTGTCAAGTGATTCTAATGTGCAATCGGGGTTAAAAAACCACTGGCCTAGTGTTTAAGGGCCTGGGTTTTGAAATCAGACAGATCTGAGTTCATATCTTGGCTCTTTCGCTTAGTTACTATGCAACCTTGGACAAGTTATTTAATCTCTGTCAGCTTTAGTTTTCTCATATGTAAAATGAAAATAATAGCACTTGTCTTGTAGGAGATCTGTGAAAATTAAATTAAATGATACATTTAAATGTTTAACATAGTACTTGACTTGTGGTATGGATCTACTACACATTAGCTACTGTTGCTATTATAATGCACCTCAGTTTCCTTATCTGTAAAGCAAAGGAGGGGCACTTTAATTTATGAAATGGAGGACAAATATCTTGGGATTTCATATAGATACATGTCTGTCACCATATTCACAGTATCCTACCCAGCTTCATTTTTGCCTTTCTTACTTGCTACACATATTTTTGTTAGGTATAGTCTTTGACAGGCTCAACCTTTATTATATTTTACCAATAAATACTTATCTGCCCTCCCCCTTCCCACCAAGATTAAAAACTTGAAACATACAACAGATCCCCTTCTTATATGGGATAATGCAGGTATGATGGGTGGTTGACCTATAGGTTTAAGAAATAAAAAGCAGAGCTTTGTGAACATGTCTGAAAGCTAACATGCCCCTATTCTTGATTGCTATTTTTTCTGCCATCACTCACTCTAAGAGTTCAGTTGCTGGTAGCTTTCATCCTTGAAAAGGAAAATTGTTCATACTCTACTTCTTAAAGATTGTTGCAATTTGTTAATTCCCTTCATTTTCCCATTTTCCCTGATTTCCTTCTGTATGTCTTTTTTTTATTTTTATTTTTTGGTGAGACAGAGTCTTGCTCTGTTACCCAGGCTGGAGTGCAGTGGCGCAATCTCGGCTCACTGCGGCCTCCACTTCCCAGATTCAAGCAACTCTCTGCCTCAGCCTCTGGAGTAGCTGGGATTACAGGTGCCCACCACCACATCTGGCTAATTTTTTTTTTTTTTTTTTTTTGTATTTTCAGTAGAGATGGGGTTTTAGCATCTTGGCCAGGCTGGTCTTGAACTCCTGACCTCATGATCCAGCTGCCTCAGCCTCCCGAAATGCTGGGATTACAGGCGTGAGCCACCACACCCGATCTCTTCTGTATGTCTTAAGCCTTAGTACACAATGAGTTGGTAACAAATTTTTAAAGCAATAATGATTTCATAAGCCCATCTGCTTATCTCCACCAGTGTTTAATAGGTTATGTTTTTCATGTCTTTTTATATCTCTGATTTTAAAAATGAGACTTTTTAAAAGTCTCCTTGTATCTCTCTTAACATAGAAATTATGTTTTTGGGTGGACAGAAAGAAATTATTTGACTGTCCAATAAAAGTACAGATGGTTCCATTTTTCTTGACTCATCTCACAGCACACATTAGTCAGGTCACATGCCTATTTGGGAATTTTTGTAGTACTAGGTCACTTGCCCAGCTTTGGGGCACATAAAAGAATATTTTCCTGGCTTTTAAGTTTGTGGATCTTACACTGTGCCTGGCATGGAGATAGGAGGGACATTTTTTTCCATTAAGCTTTTTCACTGTGTTTTGACAGGAAAAGTTGAAACAGAGTCCCTACTGAGATTTTAACATGTTCCATGGTGGTAACCATAGGAAATAGAGAAACAGGAAATTTTTGGACAGAAGGAAGCCAAGGAGTCCATCTCAGCCTGTCCTCACCTCAAAGATACCAGTTGGATTCTATAATATTATTTTTATCTGCATGTTTATCTAAAGTTTTGTATTTCTATAGTTTTCTTCCTGATAGTAGGGAAACATTGCTGCCAATTATCGTGAAAAAGATTACACTCTAAACAGTACTCAGTTCCTTCTTCTGGACAAATCAATGAATGTATTCATTCAGATGTTAATAAAGCAGAATTGTGGGAGACTTCATTTGGAAAAATGCATTTTGTGTTTAAAGAGATTCTCAAAAGATATCATGATAAAATCCATGTAAACTCCAGTGATAGAGAAAAGTACTTGTTTCACACAAAAATATATAAACACAGAATAATGGCATTTTTGTTCATTAAATTCAACATGCTTAAAGTTGCCCATATGCACACACATACATGTGTATCTTCCATTTACTCTACTTTTCCTCTACCACCCACTGTCCCAACCTTTGGGAACCAAAATACTGAAATATAAATCAACTCTCATTTCTGAAAGGTCTATAATGCCATTTAAGTGAAAGTTCTTCACCAACATATATTGGTATTTTTCCGTAAAAACTTAATTATGGATATTTTGATGCATGTGTGTGTTTGTGTACATTTTTCCTACCCACAGGAAACATTTTTCAAACAATCTGGTCAGATGGAGTTCTATTGAAAATTTACCATTCATTAGCATCATACCTATGCTAATAGTTTCTATTGTCTTTCATTATATAACAGTTATTATGAATGAGATCCTCGACACATCATTTTCCATTATTTTATTTAAATTGTGAAATACAGTTGACCAAATAGTAGTCATGGCTACTAGCAACTTTTTGATATACATTTGGCATGGCAACAGTTATATTTTATTTCTCTTGTCTATATTAATACCAAACCTTAAAATGGATTATGAAAATAAAAAATAAGTTGTTAAAAAAAACCTACTCTTTCCAGATCAGAAACAGTACCTCACAGGACTGGAATTAACATATATTATCATTGCCATTTTAAACATAATCACCCCAGATTACATAATCTTTTACTAACATGTTTGTAAAATTAGTCTTTTCCATAGTCCAGCTTTGAAAGATAAGCACCATGTGTACATAAGCATACGTAAAATATCTCATAGATACAGAGCCCATAAAATGGGCATATTCTTATAAATGTAGGGAAAGGTTCGCTCAAGGAGCAAGCTGATAAGCAGAGTGGTGGAATGTCAAAATGCCTAGGCTCTGTAGTTCAGCCTCTACCACTGAATGAGTTTACCCTAGTTAAAGGATTTAACTTCACTGCGTATCAGTTCCTACATCTGACTCAATGTTGACTTAAACCCCCCCACACACATTTTAATAACAAAATAATTAAGATCTAAAATTGTTTTGAAGTGTTCGATATTATATACAGATACAGCCGTCATAATGCTTAAGCTTAAAATAGGAATTGGGACCAAATTGTTAGAAAAAGTTCTCTTGTTCCAGATGTTGGAGACTGACTAGGCGATGTCACAGCCTCAAAGATTTGCACAGGTTGACCACAAAGGCAGAGCCTGAGAGGAGGAGCTGGCTTAAGCAGGGCCCAGTGATGGTGGACTATGTTTTTTAAACTAATGGAAGAAATGGGAGACACTGAAATCTGTGAGGAAGCATGTAACATGATCACATTTGTTATGTCTCTTGAATTATCTAAGGTTTGACACAAAGGGTGGATTGAAAGGGCCTGACAGTTGGATGCTCTGGTGAGATAGAAAGGTTTTGCCATTAAGACTGTAGTTCTCAAATTGAATTGCACCTCGGGAACTGGCTCCAAATGCAGATTCTAGGGCCATATCCCTAAAGGTTCTGATTCCACAGTAGTTCTTGGGTGAGCCTGTGATTCTTCATTATAGCAGCACCTCTTAAAACCACCCAGGTATGGCCCATTCTCTGCTCAGCATTAGTTCTTTCCACTTCAATAAGTTGGCACTATGGCCAGGCATGATGGCCCACACCTGTAATCCCAGCATTTTGGGAAGCCAAGGCAGGAGGATCACCTGAGACCAGGATCGCTGATGCCCTTGAGATCAAACTGTGAATTTTTGGTCATAACTAGTCAGTGCTCTAGTATCCAGCTTATGTGGTTTCTGGTTATGAACAGTACTGAAAAGATTATTTAATGTTCTATAAAGTCCTACAGACAGAACGTTTGATTTTTTCAATGGAAATTCTGTATCTTTGAAACGTTCTCTGTTTGTTCCTATTACATTTGCCTATTTTAGTTTTTAGGAAAGAGTACAAATACATCTGTTTGGTCAGAATTTTTACTTGATTGACACTATGGGATTTATCAGAATGGGGAGTCTTTTACAAATTTTGATATTCTTTTGTCCTGTTTTTTATGCATTTGCCCAGAGGTCTTCACAAAACTAAAATGAATTTTTTAAAAATGAACAGTCTGTTTAATGCACTTACCACATGTTATATGAGAAGTGTGACATTTGATCTAACCTCTCTAAAACCCTTGAATCTATAAGGGTAAGCAAGAAGCATCCCCATTACTAAGAAATTTTTGTCATATGAAAGAAAATCTATCTTATTTCACATATTCAATTCCCTTGTCATTTTACTTTATAAATAAATAACAAACCAATTTGGCACATGCCCACCGATTAAAAATAAAAGTTGTCAGAGAGGAGAAAGACAAAAATATGAATTATTAATTATAATATTAAGCAGCACAAAAAGCCTAACATGAAATGATATCACTTAAAAAGATTTTATCAAAATAAAAATTGGGCAATGATATAGTCTTTATTCAATTCAATTGTTGTCATTTTAAGTCATTAAATATATTTATCATATCTAATATATTTATATCAAATTTGATGAAAATATATTTTAATCATAGCAAATAAGTTATTTATAGAATAGTAGCATAAAAGGAAAGCTCAATGTTAAAGTCTCACATTCAATTATCATATTGACCTAGTGGCTATATTCACTGTAAGATCATACTCTTGCATATTGTTATTTTTCAAATCCCCATTACTAGAAAAAAGCAAGAACACTTAATTAGCAGAAAGGGTGATGTTTTTCTTTTCATGATGATTTTAGACGTTTACACGGTTCATACTAAATTGGGAATGAATGTGAGATATTTTTCCTACACAGAGATTTGAAACGATATACATTTAATACTGGTTTATAAATAACTGAATATAGGTTTCCAGCAGAATAGAGTGATTTCGTCTCAAAAAGGGAAGATGATCAGGGCTTTGATGAAAATATTTCTACTATGTCTTCCTAAAACAGAGTTGCCCAACATTTGTGACTAACTTCTTTTCCTAAGGAGGCTAGCCTTTTGGTTATTTAAATGTTTTATTTCTGATAAAGTTTCATTTGTTTCATGAAAAGTATTAAATTCCATTTGGAAACAAAGAAAAATTCTGGAAAAAATTCCACATTTTGAATAATCTCATAGAAGTTATCCATGTAGATTCTGAGGAAAATTCTTCATTTTCTATTCCCATAAATAGCAGTTTTGGTTCTGTTTAGTCGTATTTTCATTTTACCACTATAGAGAGCTTCCTTGACTTGTGTTAAGCTTGCTTGTTCCATTTCAGTTGGGTTTGTTCATGCTGTCTTGATAGTTTATTCTATCAGGCATGATGTTACTTTACCATCTCAATCTCCTTGGCAATATTTTTGTTTTAAGTTTTTAACTTAATTTAATGCTCATGAAAGTGGAGAGGTAGGTCCATATCTAGAAAAAAGGCAAAAAGTTAGATATCTGCATTCATCTTTACAGTAAACCACATTTTCAAAAAAATGTTTCTCTACATTAAATATATTTCAAACAACTAAGTGTTTAGAGTTCTATTTAAATAAAAACACAAACTTTCGTGTCACAGACTACCTGGGCCCTATATCTCCCAACATGGGCTCTAATTTTAATTCATCTTGTCCATAGGTTTCTAACTTTGGCTCTTAAAATATATTCTCTTGTAACTATTGCAATAATCACCAACCATTTGGTAAGTTTATCTATAGTGGTATACCCAGCGATAGTGTCCCCTCAGTGCAGGTGATACAATAAAGAAATCAAACTCAGTAAAGATTTTCATTTTATTTCTCATTCTTTTCTTACCTGTAGCTCCCATTTGATCAGGGAACATAACTCCTTTCAGTATTGCTGTCTTATCCAAATTTTCATCCAGAAGTGACTTTCTTGGCCTCTGTAGTCTTCAGAGGCTGTTCATAAAGCTTGGGCTTCCCTTGTAAATCATGTAAGTTTCATGGCCCTCCAGTGTTTTTTGTTTGTTTGTTTCTTTGGGGCTCACTGATTCCCACCATGTACATCCATTTCACAGCTGCTGTCATCAGCTGTTCTCCCTCTGTGTGATTTATTTTTAATAACATCCTTTTACACCCAATTTTGATAACCATTAGTCCCAGTAAATTCTCTTATGTTTAGTCCTTCCTTGAATTTTGCTTTTTAAACCACTGAGTAAGAACAAGAAAATAGCATAAACAGTGACAGAAAACCAAATGCAGAACTACCAAAATGAACGTCTGCAATCCTATCTGATGAATGAAGCAGAAATGAAGAGATTGCTCAGAGAACATTCTGGAATAAAAGAAAAAGAAACCTCAATAGAACATCATTCCAGAAGGGATGAAAATATAGTCAGTAAGTTATGAATAAAATCAAGTCATATTTTAAAAAAAGACAGCAACTGGACTTTAGATATTTTTTAATTACAGTTAATATTTACTGAGAGCTTTTTATGTGCCGGGCAACATGCTAAGCAACATTCATTCATCATTTCATTTATTCATTGATTTCTTGCTAGAAATTCATGACAATGGAACCTCTACTGTTTCCTTCATTTTACAGAAGTGAAAACTGAAGTTTAGTTTAACTAAATTATCCAAGGTCACACAGCCAGGAATGTGGAGTCAGAATGGAAACTCAGGTGCATCCTTTACCTTTATACTGTGATAACTTTCAAATGAGAGCCTTTAAAAATAAACGAATACATAAATAATTCTGGTTTGACTACTGTATATAAAGATCATGAAAGGCCTCCTTCAATCAAGTCTTGACTTATACTTAGGTATTATAAATGCTTGAAACGTTACCATCATAGAGTGTAGTTCAGGTTTTGGAAAATGGATCTTTCCTCAGGTTTGCTAGTTTTATTCTCTGTAGTGGTGAAAATCCTTTTTGGCTCACTCTGTTCCTAACTATAGGTAATGTTGATTAATATTAGGAAAAAAATCTTCTGAAGTCTTTTAATATAATGTATTTTGAGTGAAAAATAAATGAGTATGTATCTGTAAGTTATACAATTATTATAAGCAAGATGTGCTGCTTAAATAATTGAAGAGGTTTCCATTCACTTATTTCTTGGTTATCACTGGTTATATTTTAAACTACTATATTAAATTCTGATAATCTAGAACTTTGAGGGTGATAAAGTTCATATACTGGATAAGTTTAAGGCAACGTGACTTCTTTTGATGTATGATGGTTTCATAATAAATAAGCTATTCCTCAGTATAAAAATACTGTTCTTAAGCCTGGAGGAATAGTGGCCCATATATAAAATCTAGTTTGGGCCCGATACATCTGCTGTATACAGTGGTCTAAGCCAGCAAGTTGATAAATTCAGAAACTGAGCAGCCTGGAGCCATATGAGACTCGTACTGCCTTAAGTTACAAGATACATATATATTATTTGATCCAGACATTTTTCATATTTCTTTTAAACAAGCAGAATCCTCTTTTCAAACTAAATCTTATTAGAAACTTAACATATGGAATAATGAGTAATTTTTAATTGAGATAAACTTATTTTTAAATTCATATTATCATATTGAATATTATAAAGTCATCCAGTAAGAATATAATGGCAAATATACAAAGGAATAAAAACTCAGCATTGCATTATTGTATTGGCTCAAAAATCGATGTATTCTTGTATGGGGAATGTAGCAGATACTCACATAACATGGTGTTATAGTGCTGATGGGAAGAAAAAAAAAAGAACTATTCCCAGTGAGCCACTGTGTGTGTGGAGCTTATACTTTCTCCCCATATCTGCATAGGTTTTCTCTGGGTACTGGGTTTTCTCCCACATCCCGAAGGATGTGCATGTTAGGCTCATTGGTGTGTCTGAGTGAATGTGGCTGTGTGTGAGTGCCCCCTAAGATGGAATGGCGTCCTGTCTAGGCTTGGTTCCCACCTTACTCCCTGAGCTGCTGAGATAGGCTCCATCCACTCATGACCCTGAACTGGAATTATTGAGTAAATAATTATCTTACTTGCTTTTATTACTCTTCCTTAAATGTATGTACAGCTCACATTTATTTCTTGCTTTTATTAATCTTTCTTAAATGTATATACAGCTCACATTTATTTCAGTGTTTAATATCAAAAGTGTTTTGGTCTTTATTTAGAAGCTTGATGATGTTTCTGTGACCAGAAATATGCCATAAGAACTTAACTCTTATTTATATCAATTAGTCTATGTTAAAATTGCTTTCATTACATGTTGTTTCACTTAAAATCATAGTTTCCAAGAATCCATGGATGGCATTAAGTGAAGACTTTCTGTACTATACTATATGGTATCAAAAAAATCATGAGACTGATAAGTAGTTGCATATTGTAACAGTTTTTTTTTAACAGCTTGTATTCCAATCTGAGAGCCTTAATTGGAGGCCTGCATGAAAGCTGCTTATTCTTATTCTACATAATTAACTTGTAATAACACATCAGTCTCCAGTGTTTTTTTAATTTATATAATACATTTAAATTTCTATGTAATTTTCATCACAATTGGAAATTGATATATATATATGTATTTACCACAGGTTATTATATATGTATTTATTTCTTTTTATTTATTTATTTATTTATATCTATTTGATAATCTTTTCGTAATCATCTCTTTGTAAGATTGGAGACCATGAAGCATAGTTTGAAACCCACAAATTTGGTTCAAACAATTTTTAGGAAATAACTTTCTTTTCTTTCTCTGATCCTCTATTAGGTAAGAGACAATTTAACTTTTGGGGGATACCGTATCTTGTGGGTTTTGGTATATGTGAATCATTTGTTCTACTAAAGCTAAAGCTCCTGAAGGACAAGGACTTTGTTTTTATTTTTGTTTTGATTTGTTTTCTCCAGGAGCCTAAAATTCCATATGTACATAGGCAGTCCAGGCCATCTAGTTATTATATGTATACATCAGAAAATTTGAAAGAGGGATCCAAGTCTCAGTCTTAGTCCTTTTTTCTATCCTTCCATGCGTCTATTGCTACCTCTACATGATGCCATTGATAGCAAAAGCAACCCAATATACATCAAAATGTCTTGTTTATCCTTCCTATATACAATTTTTATAAAGCAACCTAGTTAATTATCTTGGCTTCTAGTTTCTGAAACTCCCAAGATGAAGGAGGGAGAGAGGGCATAGAGGTCGAAAAGAGGTAGAAAAGTGTAATTAAATGCTAGTGTAGACAGGACAGAAAGAAGCAAGGTAGTCCTGGCACCACAAGTGCCTTCTCTAGAAAACTTTCAAGTCTATAAAAGAATGACCAAAAATCAGAATCAACTGTCTGGGCCAGAAATGAAAAATGAGATCAAATAGAGAATGTGGTATTAGCTGTGACACCAACCAAATCACGTTAGAACAATCAGAACTAGAAAAAGTTGTGCAGAAGCAGGAACACTCTGCAACTTTTCAGCCTTCTATCAGGCATTGGGTATCCAGGTAGGCTTAGGCATTGGAGAACTACCTGCTATGAAAGTCAAGCCTTAGTGAGACTCCTGCATGATGAGCCAGTGAGGAAATGAGAGCAAATATAGTATGCTGTGAATTCATAGAACCCGTAAGTCTGTTTTTATAAATGGGTAACATTTCCTACTAACTTATTTGGAAAAATCATTTTTATAATATACGTGTTTACATAAAACCAATAAAACGTCCTGTGTATGTTGGAACATTTTGCTTTTATGTCTGGTAGACCATTTACCTCCTCTTCAGTGTCTGTTGGAACATTTATTTTATATTCTCTGTTTCATTCCTGTTGGAGCATTTATGTATGATTTGTTTGTTACTTTTATCTGTTGATCTTGCCCTCCCCATATGCTCATGGCTGACTGGCCTAGTTTCCCACATTCACTATGTGATCTCTAGCCCTTCTTAAATATTAATTAGTGTAATTGAATTCCCTCCAGTATTTCTAACCTCAGGCACCTGAATCTCAGTGTTTTTATTAGAACTGATTTGTGCATTTAAAGTCCAACCTGCCTCCCCATCCCCCACTGCCCAAACAACTTTTCTTGATTAGGTAAAGGTCGTGGCTATGTGCTTGCCTCAGAGAAAGCCTTCATGGGAAAATAAAGGCATTATATATCACAACCTTTCTCAGTGAAAGACTGAAAAATACAAAGCTGTCTTGAATCTTTGGCAAAGGAAGTCATCTAGAGTGAATAGGAAAAGGATGTAGCCCTCCCCAGGAGTACTGCCAGAAGTGAAATAGAAAAGCCATGCAGAGCCCTGTGTGGAGATGAGAGCAAAGCCTCACCTAATCATAGCACATTTGCCTCTACCAGCACAGTCAGGAACTCTAGGACAACACTTTATTTAAATCTTCTCAACTGTTCCAGTTTGCAGGTCTATCTCTGACCAACATACCATTCATGATTAAACATGAGTGGCTCTTTCCTTGGAAGATAACAGAAAAAAAGGAAAAGGGGGAGAACCTAAAAATAGGGATATAGAACCATATACTCATGAGAGGATTTGTCAGTGAGATCATCAATTACTACCATCCATGTTTGAGAAGAGAAAAAATGTTAGATAGCTAGAGATGTGGAAATCTTCTGATTTTCAGAAAGTATAAAAAGGCAGTTTATGATGATGAAGCAACTTGCTGTTAGTCCTGAGCAAGAGTCTAGAATGGATTATTACAGCAATGAAGCATAAAATAATGTATCATGATCTGCTGAAAGAAGTGGTGCTTGCTAGATACTAGAATGACTTCAGTAAAAGGATGTCTACAATATGTGATCTGATCTCTCCTGAGTTAGATATATAGACAGATTAGTAACTAATCTGGGTACAGCTAGATTAGTAACTGTTTGATTGACCACACTATTAGGTACAAGCAAATGGCTCAATATCATAATATAGGGGATTCCTGTGGTGTATTGCAAGGGTATTTTTGGCCTTATCTTGGTCACAAGTTTTTTTCAATGACTGGAATGAAAACATATTCATTAGATTTGCAGATGACATGAGTCCAGATACATAGAAAAGTTGTTGAATGAAGTAATCAAGTTCCAAAGACATTGAAAGACTGGAATTATGGGCTACATCTAACAGATGAAATTTTCTAAATGGATAAATGCAAGATATTGCCTTTATATTTTAAAAAGACTAGTCATGAATGACATAGCAGAGATATGACTTTCCAACCCAGTACAAGAAATTTAAATAGATAGGGACATCTTCAGGTATAAGTGGCCAGAATGGTAGGGAACTGAAATGTGTGATATGAGCAATGGTTAAGGGAACTGGGATTAACTGGAAATTCAGGAGGAAGGAATGTAATAACTATCTTCAAGTATATGAATAACAGTCATCTAAAAGATAAATCATGTTGCTTTCCGTTTCTCCAACAAGATGACCATGAGCCAGTGATGAAACCTACAAAAATAAAATACTCAAGTCAATATGAAACACTAACTTTGTAGCAGCTTTCTATGCTCAAAGGTAAAAAATAGGAGGGTAAAAAATAATATGGAGGATAGACCGAGTTAAATCTCAGTTATGCCACTTATTGAATCCTTGTCTCCTGGGACATTTCTTGAATGCTCCATAGTCTGTTTCTATACCTATAAATTGGCTTTAAGCAATTCCTACCTTGCAGGTTGTGGTGAGATAGGCACCATATAGGCACTGATACAGGCACCATATCAGTCTGTAGGCCTACCATAACAAAATACCACAAGGTGGGTAGGCTAACAAACAGAAATTGGTTTCTCANAAAAAAAAAAAGAGAAAGTCGTAACATCAGCAGTAAACTATCCCAAGCAAACAGAGAGCATATATAAAATTTGTCAGATTAGATGGTATAAACAATACAAACTCTTTTTTTTTCTTTCCATTTCTTTTTCCCCTCTGAATCTTCTGATTATTTTGTCTCCTTTACTCTGAGCCTGTCATCATTATTAAAATATCAGAAAAGGTTAGAACTATATTGGTGGCTTGGCTAAGGCAGGTGTAACAAGAAAAGACCAGTAGGAACTAGCCACTATACTATTTTAAAGCTGCAACTCTTCTCCACTTCTTTCAGCATCCTGTTCTTACATGTGGTATTAAATTATGTGTCTCATATCACATAAACCTAGAATATAAACTGCCTTTTAAAAAGAGCCATAAGTTTATCCACGGTTCTTTCTAGCTTATGTATTATATATTTCACCCAAGTGAACCATCAATGCCTCATCATTCTAATAGCTGTAATAACGATAATTATTATTAATGATAGCATTTGCTTCTTGGTATATGTACACATACACCTTTTTCTCTTGCTTCAGGTTTCCTTATCCTTGGCCTCTTTGGCTGTTGGTACTAGTTCAATTGTTGTTACATTTGTGACCTCACATATCCTCAAGCTATAAAACATTTCTTAGAAAAAACTAGTACAATATACCTTCCACCTCCTTCCCCGCAGTTAAGCTCAAAATTGTGGTTAGATGTTTCTGCTTACATAAGGCAGGGAATCCTTGGCAAATAGCCCCACCAACCAAGATTTTCATTTTAGACCTAAGATACCAATATATGACACAAAAGCAAGATAAGTGGTTTGTTCAGATCATCAGATCCCTGTTTAATGAAGCTGACATATTTTCTGAATAAACTTTATTGGACGCATAACACAGGATCGTGCACAACTGCCATAAGATGGGATTTATGGCATTACCATAATGAGATAACTTTGGTGATTCTGCTCTACCTAGGGTGGTGAGGGAAGAATAAAATCCCCACTCAAGACAAAAATATTCAAGAAAATGGTTCTGTAGTCAGCTCATTCCTTTCATAGTGGAAGTGTTAAAGAGAGAAATCTTCACCTTTTTCTTCCTCTTACCTAGAGAATACTTTCTTCTTGCCTAGAGTCTGTGATATGAAGAATATGCTCTGTAAATGGTCTTATCTTATGTGGATTGGTCCCCGGGAGACTATGCTAGGCTCCATAGACAACTGGTTCTGTATGTTCTGTCCTCCTCTATGAAAACATTCCTAACCGTACTGTTGATGTATACATTTTGGTCAAAAGTAATTTGCTTTCTGGGTATTTGATGGCCACTCTGTGAATCAACCTAATGTATTTGTGGTATGGAAATCTGTAACCTCTGAATACTAAGTTTAAAGACTCTTATAATTAATTATTGAAAGGCACTTTAGCCCTTAACTATTTCTCTCTTTGGAGAAACAAGTTGATTGGTTAATCATGTCTTTGTTTATTTTTATTGTTGTTGCTGTACACATTGCACATAAAACAGGAAAGAGGAAAGGCTGTTTGTAAGAGGTAATTACAATGGCAAAATTGTATTTTCTCTAACTGTT
Source organism: Theropithecus gelada (assembly GCF_003255815.1). Classification (NCBI taxonomy): domain Eukaryota; kingdom Metazoa; phylum Chordata; class Mammalia; order Primates; family Cercopithecidae; genus Theropithecus; species Theropithecus gelada. Next base: position 34,646,848 of record NC_037669.1, on the reverse strand, counting down.
CTCATTTTCTCATGTCTGATTATATCAAGACCTGCACTCTAGAAGTGTGTTTCAGTTTTGCTGAGAAAATGATAGAGGAAAAGAATAAATTCATTTCTATAAAGTGATGTCAAACACAACTTGACACAGTTACAAATTTGTTTTTTTTTTTTCTTTTCAACTTTTATTTTAGATTCAGAGGATACATGTGCAGGCTTGTTACCTGGGTATGTTGTGTGATGCTGAGGTTTGGGGTATGAATGATCCCATTACCCAAGTACTGAGCATGTACTGAACAGTTAGTTTGGGGTTTTTTTTGTTGTTGTTTTGTTGTTTTTTTTGAGATGGAGTCTCACTTTGTCACCCAGGCTGGCTTGCAGTAGTGCGATCTTGGCTCACTGCAACCTTCGTCCCCTGGGTTCAAGTGATTCTCGTGCCTCAGCCTCCCAAGTAGCTGGGATTACAGACAAGCGCCATCACACCCAGCTAATTTTTGTATTTTTAGTAGAAACAGGGTTTCACCATGTTGTCCAGGCTGGTCTCCAAAACTCCTGGCCTCAAGTGATCCACCTGCCTTGGCCTACCAAAGTGCTAGGATTACAGGTGTTAGCCACCACGCCCGACCACTGGGAAGACTTTGATTTCTGGTCACATCTTTTGATAATAAGGATCCAGAGCCAAAGAAGAAACAGAAACTACTTTTAAGACCTTTGGAGATCTAAACCTAGTGGCTCTTAAGAGCCTGTATTATTTCTTGGATGACTTATCCAGCCCTTTGTAGAATCAGAACTCTCACAATTTTCTTTAAATCAAATAAAACCCAAGGGGCTAAGTGGATCTTTAAAATTATTTCCAGGTCATTCTTTCAACAAATATTTATTGGTTTATTTGTTATTATTTCAACAAACTATGTGACGGGCAAACGTGAACTCATTTTTTTTTCTTTTTTTTTTTTTAACCTTTCAACTCCTTTTATTTATTTACCTATTTATTTTCCTTAAGCAAGTAAATCTCCTTATGGATTGTTAAGGGCCCTGTGCATATTTGCATGTAGCCAAAGATTCAGTCTCTTGCAGGAACTCTGGTTGTCAACTGGTGATCTTGCCTTTGTCTTTTCTCATAGTTCTGCCTGTGGCGCCTGTCACTAGCAGTCAAATAAGGACAATTTTACCATTCTCTCCTGCTGCTCTAATTTTTTTTAGTGCCGGTACATGAATTTGTTATTCTTTATAATTCCCTTTGAAGTTGGAAATCCAAGGGGAATCTAAAACCGACCAGATGTTTCTGCTGCTGGAAAGGAAAGAGAGTAAGGATTAAGTTTAACAAAAACTTGGTCTCCAGAAAAAAAAAAAAAATCATTTCAGCTGGAAATCATCTTTAAATGCATTCATTTGCTACATATCTGTTAGTTAATTTACATTTACTGGTCCTTCGTAGGCAATATCCTCTATCAATGTACTCTGGGGAAAAATCATACATTTTGTGAACAAATAGACCCATGTTGTGGTTTGCTCAGGCCCATTTCCCTTATGGAGTTTTAGTTCTATTACTCTGCGTATTTTTCTCACATGCCTTATACTGAAGTTATTCTGTTGCTGCTGTTGTTGTTGTTGTTGTTGTTGTTGTCGTCGTTGTTGTTGAAGGTTCACTATCATATCACATGAAGTCTGGAGACCATTTCTGCAAACTGATCCAAGAGGATGAGGTCAATACAGCCTGTGGTTAGGGAGGGAAGGAAGGAAGTTCTGCCAAACTGCTTAGCCTTTGTGGAGAACTTCATTCTCGTTAGAGATATGTAGATCAAAACAAGAACAAGAGTGATGAAGGCCTTCAGGGGGAATAAAGAGAAAGTCTTGTGGTTTTTCAAGGATTCAGATGACGTTGCAGACAGTGCGAATAAACAGGTTGGGAAATGAAAAATGATAGAGAAAGGTATATTAGAAAACAAAAGAGAAAGGGACATATGTGAGACATATTTATAGGACCTCTCAGAATAGGTGCCCAAGGCTTCAGGCCCAATACACAAAGGTTTCGAAGAGTAATTAAAAAATAAAATTAGAGAAGAGTCTTAAAAATCAATCAGAATGTTTTGGTGGTTTGCTGAATACCTCACAAAAGCATTGGATTGAAGAGATGGTTATTTTATTTGCTTGTTTCCTGCGCAACATCTCTCATACTATCCTCCTCAGTTGTTCTCTGAGTTTCCTAGGCCTCCCTAGGTTTTCAGAAGGACCGAAAATTCTGTGAATAGCTGCTTCTCACTCCTTACCTTGCTCAGTGGATTTAAACATTTAGAAACATTTCCCACACCTCACTGTCACAAGGGATGAATACTCACCACTCAGAGTTTCTATTACCCTACCATATCTTATTTTTAAATAGAAAGTCTGAGTCCTCAGTAATTATATTAAGCTTCTTAAGCTGCACATATCAATTGCATATACCATTTTAAGCGTTTTTCAGTCTTTTTAAAGAGAGAGTAGAGGAAAAGACAGAGAGAAATCACTTAGCAGCTGATTCACTTATTTTAAGCAGCTTTCTTCATTTTAAAATATAAAAAATTCAGGTTCTGGAACATTGGGTGATTTGAATGTTCTATAAAGATTTGAAAAAAAGATTTTTTTTTTTAATTATATGTTCTACATTCAGGGACCTGGTTTTTCAGTTTAGTCCTTAAAAAAACAGGTTTGTGAAGTAAAGGAGTTTTCAATCTAAACACTTTTTCTTCTTCCTTTTCATTTATTTATTATTATTATTACTATTCTCTTTTGTCAAAGCATATGGTATGAAAAGCATTTATGTTGGTCTCACTACTGACAGAGCTTAACCTAATAATCCAGACTTGGAACTTGGTGTTTCAATAAAGGAAACACTGTTTGAGGTATTTTCCATTCAAACCAGCATCAAAAGTTTTTAATTAACACCATCAGAAATTAATGGACTGAATGAATGCAAGACAGGGTTCCTACATACCCCTTTACTGGGAACAAGACAGCAAGTGGGATCCATTGTGTATGTTTGTATTTTATAACGTATTTTTATTTACTTATTGAAGCAGAGTCCCAGCTGCACGTTGCGTAGCAGAGCTACAAGAGTGAAACCTGCCGAGGGCTGCTTCACTCCAGCAGTTTCATTTTGCTCACTGATTGTTGTCCTGAGTTCTTTGTGATTGTAATTGGTTAGAAAGTTTGAAATTAGCAAGTCCTTGTCAGCTCATGAAAGCTTTGAAATCATGAGGCTTGATACAGCTATCAAGCCTGCTGATGCCTAATCACTTTTCGGGCTAAGAACCTCCAGAGCGGTGAACATTCTCAGTCCCCAGGCTTTACCTCAATCACCAATTCACCACCCTCTGGAGCTCCTTGTCTTGGATGGTGGCTTTGTTTGGGGCCCTTTCTTTTCCATCACTGAAGCCTATACCGGGATGAACAGATTTTGGACTGACTAATGGGGATGGGGGTTGTTAGGAAATGAGAGCAAATGGGAAAACAGAATGATGTAGGGGATCAAGGGAATAGGGAGGAAGGAAAAGGGGTAGAAAGAGCATAAAAGAAAAAGGAAGCGGGATATAAGATGGAAAGAGCTTTGTAAATATTGACATTTAGATTCTGTGCAACTGGATTTGATATCTCAGGATAGAACTCACTGATAGAACCTAAATGGTCCCCAGGGCTCTTTATTTTTTTAGACCTTTTTTTTTAAAAGCTTGCCCACTCATTGTCAAAGGGAAGGCATGTGTGTTCATATAACCTACTTACCCTGCCACCACCCCATTTGTGAGGACCAGGAATACAATATTTTCCTTTATACATTATGTTAGAGGAATGAGGGGTTTATCAACTCTTCTCCTGCAACCATAAAAGTATCCATTGTTTATCCTTATGCTCGGAGCCCCCAAACCAATTTTCTCCAGAAAACTCTTTCACAGCTTGGTACATTTTTAAATAACCCCACCTTCATCCTTGTAGCAATGCAGGAGCTGCTCAGGCAGGGTGAACTAAAGTAGATAGATATTGTCAGCAATGATGAAATGTTTCCAAATGCTTAAAGGTCTTAATAACTTTCTGTATATCTAACTCATTTTTGTTCAAAGACCTCAAGCTTCATACATTTAGGTGCAACTCTTAACCTTTCCCAGTTTCTCCTGTACTTTAATAAAAACAAAAGTAAATGCAAACCAGATACAAAAACAACAACACAAATCTTAATGCCATGAATTCAGAATGTCAGAAAAATTTTCAATAGGCCCCATTATGGCAAAACGCTGCAAAAATGCATCAGCATGTTGGGAAAAGCTCCCTAAAGTCGTTCAACCATTTCTTCCCTGAAATATGGGAAGATGAATACATGTTAGACTCCTAGAAGAAAATAATTGGTGAATGAGTGTCAGGATTTTCGTAAGCTCTGCTAAAAATCTGATCTTGCCATCATAGCAAGAGAATCAGTTAAGCCTATTAACAACACGTCATTTTTCTTAGGTGGACAGTGTAGGATTTACTGTCCCAAAGTTTGACTTCATGCAGGAGTCAGAGGAGACACTTTGTTTGGAATATTATTTAGTAAAGAAGAGGCAGCCTAACCTTCCCCAGACTATACGTTAAAGGATGCAATATCAGACTACACAGTATATTATACACCACCGCCCCCCACCCCAAGTCTTTATAGGCTTCTGTAGCAGATATGTCTGTCAAAATCCTGTCATGGTCCCTCAGAGATGTCAGGCAGTACTGCCATGGTCCCTTCAGCTGCACCTGAAGCCGTTCTCTGCTAACCTGGACTCCCACCTCAAGTATGCTTTTCCTGCTGCCCCAGGACCTTTTCCAATGCTGGGAGATCTCAAAAAGTCTAGGATGGGGAGAGTGGGGCTTACAGAAGTCGAACTTAATGCCCTGGGGAACCTCTCAACTAAAGGAGGAATAGAACCAAAAAAAGAGATGTTCCAGCCTCTATTTCTTTATAATGTCTACCTCTGTAGCCATTTTGTACAAATCTCAGAGATCCTGGCCATTCTTTATTATTGTCTTGCCCTCTGAGATTACCTTCTAAGTTACTGCCTGCACCCAAGCCTTTGGAGAGAACCTTAAATGAGCCAGGTACTCAGGTTGGTTTGTTTGTATTAATCAATTTGCATCAACTTCTTCTCTACTGTTGACTGCCCCCCATGATTTATTGTCCATTCATAGCCTGATTCCCAAAGCTAGATAGAAGCCCATTGCTCACCTCAATATATTATTAAAACATGAAGGGAGAGACATTGTTTTATTCACTTGTGGCCTCCTGAATCTAGCACACCCCAGAAACATAGCTGGTGCTTAATTAATGTTTGTTGAATGAACTACTAAATGCATAGCTTACACCAATAAGTTTTGCCAATAATAAGAGATATTAGGTTTGTTTCAATTAAGTGTGAAGTGTGTTACAATAAATGTTACTAATAAATTTCTGAAAAAAAATATGTATTTATTTATTTATTTTGAGATTGTGTCTCACTCTTTCGCCCAGGCTGGAGTGAGGTGGTGCGATCTCAGCTCACTGCATCCTCCGCCTCCCAGGTTCAAGCGATTCTCCTGCTTCAGCCTCCTGAGTAGCTGGGATTACAGGTGCAGGCCACCATGCCCAGCTAATTTTTATATTTTTAGTAGAGACGGGGTTCCTCCATGTTGGCCAGGCTGGTCTCAAACTCCTGACCCCAAGTGATCCGCCCACCTTGGCCTCCCAAAGTGCTGGGATTACAGGCGTGGGCCACTGTGCCTGACCTGAAGTATAGGTATATGGTTTACTCTTTTAAAAATTTAATTAAAACAAACACAAGATTATTCCTATGAAAAAGTCACACTTCTACACTTATGTTTTCTAATATGCTTTATTAAGTGGGAGAAAACAGATGACATTTTAGTTTGTACTCCAAAAAATTGCAAATAACCCTTGGTTAAACCCGGGGGAATATAAACCCGGGTGGCAGTATGTGCCATCATTTGAAGTATCTGCTCAAGGTCAACAGGCTTTTTTTTTTTTTTTTTAAACGGAGTCTCACTCTGTCACCCAGACTGGAGTGCACTGGCTCGATCTCTGCTCACTGCAAGCTCCGCCTCCCGGGTTCACGCCATTCTCCTGCCTCAGCCTCCCGAGTAGCTCGGGCTACAGGCGCCCGCCACCGCACCCAGCTAATTTTTTGTATTTTTAGTAGAGACGGGGTTTCACCGTGGTCTCGATCTCCAGGTCAACAGGCTTTTAAGTGACTCTTTTTGGAGGATATTTGTTGCTGTGATAATACGAAGCCAGCCTAGAATGAGAGATAGTGAAGTCCTGCTGGTGTCTGTTTCCTAGACAGAAATGTAAGACCCACTCTATCCACAGTGTACTGGTGACGAGTCCACCTTCCGTGAGACAGATTAATAAGGCTCCCCAACGCAAATGACAATGGAATGGAGAGTTCAGAACTCTCTTTCTGTACCTCAGTGTCCAAGACATGGATATGTAAAGATTTTTTCTGGGGTATGGTGACCAAGATGATCACCTTAAAATCACAAGCCTACTCCTCTTTAACCAAATGTCCCCATCTGGACTGAAGAAACTAAAGAATGAGGAATAGTCTAGCAAAAGGTACGTTAATTTTCCAAGTAGTTTACTTTGGCTCCAGGTAAGTACAAAAGGACATGATATTCCATGTTAGCTATATTTCTCTCTGAAAAAAAAAAAAAAATCCTACTTTTAGAAAAGTTTATCAAACATTTAATGTAGGAAGATAAACTATTGACAACTACAGAATTTGTTCCCCCAGAAAATACCTAAAGCCTCTGCTCATTTCATGTTTACTAATATTTCATTAGTCAAAGCAAGTCACTTAACCAAGCTCAAAGCCAAGGGACAGAGATATATATCCCATCTCCCACATTAACACATACTCTACTGAGAGTTACGTTAAAGTCTTATGGTAAAGTTTACGGATGTAAAGTTCTATTATAGAGAGGGAGTGAAGAATTAGAGAAAGTAATCCAGTCTATCATGTGTATTATTGGTTTGGACTCAGAAACAAATGGCTTGAATAAAAAACTTAAGAAGCCTGATGAGGTATAAGGGACTTTTGTGTTAGTGGTTGATACCACATTTACAATCACAGTCTCTCTAATCACCTTCAGGGGCTTTCATCATAGATTACTTTTGAATTCATCAATTATGGTAAACACTGAATAGACAATAACGGTCAGATAAAACACAGTAGGATAGAGAGGAGCAGCGTGGATTCTATTCCAGCTCTATCACTGAGGGTGAAATCTCACACATTTCTACTGATTTTCCCCCCTCAGTATTATGATCTCGAAAAAGGAATACTACTCTTCTTTTTTATTTTTTCTTAGTATAGAAAGCATACAAAAGCCAGTGTAGAATTCTGTGCGTAGCACAAATTACAAGAGGACAATTAAATCACCTATAATCATCTAGAAGTAATTTGTTTTCAAACTTTGAGGATATACCTTTATAATCTTTTTTTTTTCCTGTGTATATATACCCTTTTTGTTTTTGGTAAAACACTGAACACTGTTCCTACTTTTGTCTCTTAAATCTGTGTTGTGAGTAACATTCTATGCCTTTAAATAATCTTCAGTGTCATTTTAGTGAAGATTTATTCTACATTCACCATAGTTTTTTTGTGAAATTTAAATCAGATGTCATACAGTCTTTAAAAAGCAGAATATAACTTGAAAATAAAGGTATTATTGTTATTATTATTACAGAATTTTAGAGATTGAAGGAAAAAAAGAAGCTAACATTTCATGAAGACCTACTCTGTGCCATGCCATGTGCCTAGAACTTTGTTTAACCCATTTCATTTAATAACCTTTCAACCTAATGAAGCAATATAGCATGATGGTTAAACTCTGTGGGCTATAGGTGTCTAGTTCAGCTGCACAGCTGCTAACTAGCTTTGTGACTTTTCAAACATTTATCTTCTTTTTGGCTTAGTTTCTCTGTTACAAAATGGCAATAATAATAATAGCACTCACCTCCAAAAGATTGTTGTAGGATTAAATGATCGGATAGGTTCAAAATGTTAGGAACAGTGGTATTCAATAAACATTAGTTATTATTTGCTGTCTTCCCCACTACTCCATAAACCCTTCTATTAAAATACAAATCCACATTGATTTTAACTTCTTTGGTGTAGAAGTGTGTTCTAAGAAGAGGCGATGTAAAATAAATGGAAAAGCCAAGGACTTTATGATTTTTAATCCTGGCTCCCAGCCTTCTAATAATTTTGCCTCTGGGAATTTAGTTAAGGTTTACAGGCTAGGCATGGTGGCTCACACCTGTAATCCCAGCACTTTGGGAGGCCGAGGCAGGTGGATCACCTGAGGTCAGGAGTTTGAGACCAGCCTGGCCAACATGGCAAAACCCCGATTCTACTAACAATACAAAAATTAGCTAGGCTTGGTGGTACACGCCCATAGTCCCAGCTACTTGGGAGGCTGAGGCAAAAGAATCACTTAAGTTCAGGAGACAGAGGTTGCCGTGAGCCAAGATCGCACCACACACTCCAGTCTGAGTGACGGAGTGAGACTCTGTCTCAAAAAGAGTGAAAATAAAAATAAAAAATAAAATAAGATAAAAATTGTACACTCAGTTATGTTTTTATTTAAAATGGGTAAATACTAACAAGCTAAGAGTTTTTAAATGAGAATTTAAATGAGATAATATGTGTTTAGAGTCTACTATCTTGCCTAAATAAGAAATGGCTTTGTAAATGTTAGTCTTTCTTCTCTTGCATTGCCATTAAATAGTTGTATTTGTTTTAACAATTAGTATCTCTGGGCAGGTAAATTTATATACTTTTACCATTACCACAGGCACTCATGCATTAGTGTGAGACAGTCAATAATTATCTAAAGACTGTATGGAGGCAGTGGTGCTAAGTAGTAAGCTGGTATATTTCTTGGCTTTCTGCAGTTTATCACCAGTTTTCCCTGACTCTAGCATGATCTGTACCCTGCAGATGTCCCCACTGTTTTTTGATTCAGTAACAATCATTGTCAAACAATAGATTTCTCTTTTGTATCTAGTTGATGTGTAAAGGTTTTTATTCAAATTAACAGAAAACATTTTCATAAAGCAGCTTTTAATTTCTTCAACAAGCATACAGGATTACTAAATGAATGAAACAGGCAGGAGAGAATGATTGAATGAATGACTCTATCTTATTCATCTAATAGTTACTGAGCACTGGTTATGACATTGTAGCATTTGGACATCATTACTTGGCCAAGTATATCAATGCACTGTGCATCTTTTTTTGTTTGTAAAACTTAGACAAGAGTCAAGGTCAATGCCCTCAGGCTGTTAACTGTTTAGATTCTAGAAAGAAACTTGGAGATAAATAGCTTCAATATAAAATAGAGTGAAGTAGATACTGTTATAGAAGAATAGCCAAGGCACTGTGGTTAATTCTTTTTTTTTATTTTATCACATCTTTTAAAAAATTTTTTTGACGTTGTACTTTAAGTTCTGGGGTACATGTGCAGAACTTACAGGTTTATTACATAGGTATATACATGCCATGGTGGTTTACTGCACCCATCAACCCATCATCTACATTAGGTATTTCTCCTAATGCTATCCCTCTCCTAACCCCAGACCCCCAGATAGGCCCCGGTGTGTAATGTTCCCCTCCCTGTGTCCATGTGTTCTCATTGTTCAGCTCCCACTTATGAGTGAGAACATGCGGTGTTTGGTTTTCTGCTCCTGTGTTAGTTTGCTGAGAATGATGGTTTCCAGCTTCATCCATGTCCCTGCAAAGGACATGAAGTCATCCTTTTTTATGGCTGCATAGTATTCCATGGTATATATGTGCCACATTTTCTTTATCCAGTCTATCATTGATGGGCATTTGGGTCGGTTCCAAGTTTTTGCTATTGTGAATAGCACTGCAATAAACTTACATGTGCATGTGTCTTTATAGTAGAATGATTTATAATTCTTTTGGGTATATACCCAGTAATGGGATTGCTGGATCAAATGGTATTTCTGATTCTAGATCCTTGAGGAATCACCACACTGTCTTCCACAATCATTGAACTATATTTACACTCCCACAAACAGTGTAAAAGCATTCCTGTTTCTCCACGTCCTTTCCAGCATCTGTTGTTTCCTGACTTTTTAATGATTGCCATTCTAATTGGTGTGAGATGGTATCTCATTGTGATTTTGATTTGCATTTCTCTATTGACTAGTGATGATGAGCTTTTTTTCATGTTTTTTGGCTGCATAAATATCTTCTTTTGAGAAGTGTCTGTTCATATCCTTTGCCCACTTTTTGATGGGGTTGTTTTATTCTTGTAAATTTGTTTAAAGTTCCTTGTAGATTCTAGATATTAGCCCTTTGTCAGATGGACAGATTGCAAAAATTTTCTCCCATTTTGTAGGTTGCCTGTTTATTCTGATGATCATTTCTTTTGCTGTGCAGAAGCTCTTTAGTTTAATTAGATCCCATTTGTCAATTTTGGGTTTTTGTTGCCATTTTTGGTGTTTTAGTCATGAAGTATTTGCCCATGCCTGTGTCCTGAATGGTATTGCCTAGGTTTTCTTCTAGGGTTTTTATGGTTTTAGGTCTTACGTTTAGGTTTTTAATCCATCTTGAGTTAATTTTTGTATAAGGTGTAAGGAAGGGGTCCAGTTTCAGTTTTCTGCATATGACTAGCCAGTTTTCCCAACACCACCCGTGAGACAAAGATTATGATACCTATCTTACAGGGCTTGTTCATATTAAGCACCTAGGACCTTGCCTCAATGCATGATATGCCCTCGGCTCATGGCAGTTACAATTATAATCACTTTATTTTCTCACCTCTGTTCTCTCTTACTAGTCCCATCTTCCCTAACCTTTACTGCTTTTCAGACCACATTTGTTGTTCTTTGCATTTTTGTTGTCTATTATAAGGCCTAGCACATAATAAATGCACTAGAAATGTATCTTTAATGAAATAATATACTAACTTTCTGAGGTCGTTCTTATGCTCATGCATTCCAGATAAATACAAAATACCTTTCTTTGGCATTACATTTTAAGTAATTCTGCATATTTAAAGCATTTAATGACCAAATTTCAGAAACTTTCTTTCATTGAAAGTCTCTCTTTTTGAAATTATCAACTTAATACAACTTAAAGTCATACATAAGATGCAATGATTCTGCGACGTATACCTGAAAACCACTGACTTTGAAGTTACTCACTTCAAATCTTTGAATATATATTGTTCAAAAGCACAGTCAAAATGGTACCTACATCTTCAGTGTGGAGGTGAAGGCAGTATTAACAGGATCCTATAGTTGACTGAAGAGTTGGTTACAGCAAAGCTCTCCATTGCCCTTAAATTTTCTGTCTCCTTAATACAGTAGGACCAATTTTAAGTGCATTTTGTGTGTGCATTTTAAAAGTCTTTTTTTAAAAAAAGAATAAAAATGATTTTCAGAGTGATGCTGATATTGGTTGATGATGCCAAGGAACCAATGGAGAGCGTATTTTTTAAATTGAGTATGTTCTTATTTTCTTATTTGTTGATATTTAAAGTGAATCCACATGTGAAGGGGAAAAAAATCAAATTCTGCCAATTTGAAAAGAACAAAACGAGCTAAAACCTTCTTTTAAAATTTCTAAGCTATTATGAGAAAACTACAGACAAAAGGTTGTATATGCAAGTTTTTTATAAAGAGTCAGATTGCTTTGCCTTTCTTTAGTCATTTCAAAAGTCTTTGTCAGGTATGAAAAAGAAATACACTCAAAATGAAGAGTAAATATAATTAAAATGGTTCCTTGCGTTAACATATAAGCTTCTTATGGGCAAAAATCTGTATAAGGTTAATACTGTAAAACTTTGATTTAAAAGAAGGAATAAGAAAGAGTAGGCAGAGAGAGGAAAGGGAGAGGAAGAAGTTTGATTTTTATAAGAGTAAACATAGAATATTATAGTAAATTAAATGACATTAAATCATTAGCTACTTTTAATGAGACAGTTTTAGATCCATTATACATATTTTATATAGATATTTAAAATATATATATATTTTTTGTTTTTTTTTCAAATTTCCAGTATTTGGCATGTACCTGACACACAGTCATCTCTTTTCAACAGTTAACAGAATGAATGATATTGTCTGGGCCAGCAGCCCCCAACGTTTTTGACACCAGGGACCATTTTCATGGAAGACAACGTTTCCATGGACTGCAGGGGCAGGGATGGTTTCAGGATGAAACTGTTCCACCTCAGATCATCAGGCATTAGATTCTCATAAGGAGTGTGCAGCCTCAGTCCCTCACATGCACAGTTCACAATAGGGTTTGTGCTCCAATGAGAATCTAATGCTGCTGCTGATCTGACAGGAGGCAGAGTTCAGGCAGTAATGCTCGCTTGTCCGCTGTTCATCTCCTCCTGTACGGCTAAGTTCCTAACGGGTACCAGTGTCTGAAGCCTGGGTGTTGGTGACTGCTGGTCAAGGCCACATTAGTTTGTTGTAAGTGCAAGGTTTCTGGTAACAGAAATAAAGAATTCAATTGATTCATCATCAAGACCAAATATGTATAATAAAGACCTACCTTAAATTCATTTTTTAGCAGGTAGTATGATATTGTGGTTAAGAATTTACATTTGTGAACATTTACTAGCTGATGACCTAGGTGAGCTTCTGTTGCCTCCTGTATAAACTTGAAATTATAAAAATCCCCTAGTTGCCTGGGCACAGTGGCTCACACCTGTAATCCCAGCACTTTGGAAGGCCGAGGTGGGCAAATCACGAGGTCAGGAGATCAAGACCATCTTGGCCAACAGGGTGAACCCCTATCTCTACTAAAAATACAAAAAATAGCTGGGTGTGATATCGCACACCTGTAATCCCAGCTACTCAGGAGGCTGAGGCAGGAGAATCGCTGGAACCAGGGAGTCAGACGTTGCAGTGACCCAAGATCGTGCCACTGCACTCCAGCCTGGTGACAGAGCAACACTCCATCTCCAAAAAAGAAAAAAAAATCCCTTAGTTCAGAGGCTTAGAGGGAGAATAAGATAATGCCGTAATGCAGTTGTCCAGTGAGTAAGTTCTCACTAAATTTTAGACATTATTATATCATTTATAATATTATGGGTAAATATAAGTATTACCTGACAGAGTTTTATGAAAGTTAATACACGTGATTTCAGTGGTACCTAGGACATCTAAGAGTTCAACATATTGAACATTTGGGAACCCCTACACAAGACAAAAAAGATTCATTTTCACAATGTTTTGAAAAACAATCTAATTGGAAAAAGGGATTCTATTTATTAAGAGATAAAAATCAATAATAATGAACTTAATGTTTATAAAACATTGACCTTCCGTTGAGCTCTAACATACATTATCTCATTTAACCCTCACAACAAATACATGAAATTGCTGTTATTATTACTACTTTACACAGAAGGAAACTGAGGCACAGAAATGTTAAGCACTACTGATATGTGGCGGTAAACCCTCATATTAGACTCCAGAGCCTGAGTTTTTAACTACTGTGTTATTCAAAATGGATGGTACGCAAATGAATGTGTAAGTGTTGAGAAGATAAAATGAATGCTGCAAGCTGATCAGTTGGGGAAGAGTATCAGAAGTAAGGAAGATGGGGCCTTTAGGAACCAAAATATTCATCCTGTGACAGAGTCTGGCTTCCTAGGTTTGAATCCTGACTCCTCTACTTACTGACTGTGTGATCTTGGGTAAGTTTCTAATCTCTCTGTGCCTCTATTTCCTCACCAATAAAATTGGAGTAATAACAGTACTATCTGGTAGAGTTATTGTGAAGATTTAGCGTGTTAATACATGTGATTACAATGGCACCCAGTATATCTAAGAGTTAAATAAATGTTAGCTGATATTAATATTATTGTTATCGTTACTGCTGTTGTTATTGGTGACTGAAATACTCTGAATTTGTTTCTTTCTTATTGAGTTAGCATCTAGAATTTTAAGTGAAGTGAATATGTGAAAGGTGTGGGTCATCAGAACACTAAAGCAAATTTTTTCTGCTTTCAGCCCAAGAACTTTGCTGGAGTATAATATGATGGGAAAAGAAAACATACAATTCAGAGCATTCCGTTGTATATTTAGGTGGAAGAAATTGAGTAACAGAATATGTTTGGTAGCCTCATATGATTTCTTTCTCTTTATGCCCACCCATTGATTTTTCTGTTAGCCGCCTTAAGAAAATAGTAATGTCAAGTAAAATATCATTGTGATTTTACTTCTTCTGAACACATAAAGAAATATTATTTTTAAAGATATGCACACGAAAACTTTAAAACAGAATGTTGGGAATACTAACCCTACAGCTCGCATTATCACGTTTAGTCCATTCCACAACAAAATGGTAATGTGCTTAGTAGCTAAATATGTAGAAATCCACACCCACCCCCCAGCAAAAAAAGTACAGTAACATTATCCATGAGAAAAATATGATAATATTAATTGACAGGGGAACTACAAGGAAACTACAAGTTTTCCCAAGCTGTGTCTTTCAGACAATGCTGTCAGTTTTTCCACTTTGATTAGTATAGCTGGGCTAGTGATGCAAGGACAAGAAATTCCAGTATGGCTAGAAGACCAGGGCATTGGCTATGCTGTTAGCTATACAGAAAATAAAATTAAAAATTAAAAATATTTTATATATATATAAAGGAAAGATAGATTTTTTAAAATGTTTGTAATAGAGATTATTTTGGGCAGCACTTGCCTAGATTTGCTCTCTACTAGTGACCTCAGCAAAAACAGTTCATAGGATACTTTTTCTTCTGAGTTTTCCAGAGACCCTTTGAAGGCAGAAAGCTATACCAGAACACTCGTATTTTTACTTCTGTGTGTATGTGTGTGTGTTTCTGTATGTATATATTTAAACAAATACCACATTTGAAATGTTTTTCAGTGTTGTGTAGTATGTACCCAAGGCCAGTTTGATATAAATCAAAAGATATTTCTAATATTAATATTTACTACTTCATGCAAAGAAAATCAGTTACAACTCTGTATCTTTGATTTTTTACTTCACTCATTCATTTATTCATCACCCTCCCACATAGACAGGTTAAAACTTAATTTCACATTTTACAAAATAATTTGAGTTATACTGATTGACTTTATTTTCTAGTACTCATTCATTGTAGTTTACACGTGTTTTTACTAAATGGAAATCTTTGAGGCTACAAGTTAATAATTAAAAATAGAGCAAGGTACCACAGGCTTATTCTTCCCTTGTTTTCTTTTCTTTGATTTTCAAAATACTCATCTGCAAACTTTATTGCATGTAAGTACAGTACCTCTTTACATATGCACCACAACTATTTTGTATGAGCTATAAAACAACTAGAATTAAAACTTGTCCAAGGCCCCAAAGCCTGTTCTTCACAAAGGAACCTTTCTTGCCCGATTGTTAGAAAGTGTTTTGAATGATGCATAACTAAGTAGAGTAACTAAACAATTGCTTTTGAGCATCTGGAGCTTGCCCATTAAGATTTCTATAGCCCTTTATTTTCCTTTCTGTGGTTTAAGAAGTGATTCACATTCAATATATGAAAGTTCTGGGTTCAGCCCCTTGAGCTTTTGGTAGAAGAATCTTCATGAATCTAATAAATAAATAAAACAAATAATGTAAGAGCTGAAGACAGTTGAGCTCATGTGAGTTTATGTACCAAAGCATTTTCTTCCTGGGAAGAAAAGGTATCTCCTATACATTTTGTTTTCCTAAATTTAGATCTAGAAATGCACCATTGTTTTCTTAGAGTGTATTTCTTAGGGTGTGTATGTGGGGAGTCAGATTGTAAACAACCGATTCAAAATTTACCTGGAATATTATAGAATAATATCAATACTTTTTAGGTAGAAAAATCATTACCTACAAATAGGGGATACATTATGACCGTATTTCAACTAAGCAAAAGCATAGTCAAGTGCCTTCAGAATGCTAAATTTTAGATGCTGCACTGATGAGATATTTTCCCTACAAATAAAAGACCAAAGTGTATAAAACCTCAGGACATGTGGCTGAGTTAGAATTACAATGCAGCTGTCATTTTTGCATTTCCTGGCTTTCATGAATCATTACTAGTGATCCTCTGTCATTTAAATCAGTTGAGAACATGGATTTATCTTAATTTTCACCCTTTGTTTCCCTTTTTTGTGATAACAGTTATGAGATATGATGATGTAAAGTGTTTCTACTTATAATGGTTTCAGCCTCGTCCCTTGGCAGCCTAAATCTTCTGGCTAATTCACTGATCAGTTAAATAGTCGAGGTTATTATTATTATAATAATTATTTTACATTTATATAGCACTTTCCTCCAAGGGGCTCAAGGCATTTTACACACAGTAAATTACCAAATAGGAATTAATCCTTATATCACCCTGTGGGGTAGGTACAGTCACATAAATGAAATTCTACAGAAGTACTGCCTGTGTCACAGCGCTGAGCTCTACCCCAACCCCCAGTGAACCTACCCTGCCTACCTGAAGATAAAGAAGAATGCTGTTGGCATGGCAGGGAAAAGCTGGAAGAAAGATCTTGGGAAAATGGCCCTGTGTCCTTACTTTGGTGCTTTGGGCTATCTGGAAAATGACACTATTGAGAGCAGCTAAGCATGTCTTGACATGCAATTTACAGATAAGTTTCACCTGTATGGTTTTATTTAATCCTGACACAAGACAAGGTGGGATGTGGTTCCCAAACTTTTGTGTGTATAGAAATCACTTGGGAGCAAGTTTAAAATTCAGATTCCAAGACTTTCTAGCTCATGGAGATTCTAATATAATAAGTCAAGAAGGGGCCGTTAACATCTGGATTTTTACCTCAGCTGATTCTGAGTCACGTGATGCTTACCCATATTTTATGACATTTGAGCTGATTAAGGAATTGTTAGTCCCATTCTACATATCAGAAAATGATGGCTCAAGCAGGTAACATGTCACAGTATTTGGCAGAGGCTGGACTATAAACCAAGTTTTGAAATTCCAAAACTCATACTCTTTTAATTAAGCTACAGTGCTTCCAGGAAAGGGAAAGCAGAGAAGCAGGATTCAATGTAAAGGAAAGGAGAGAACAGTTAGATATGCATGTGAGACACTTTACACTAAGGTGGGCTGGCGTCTACTGGCCCTCTTGGAACCTCGAGTTGATTTGTGCTGCCTGGATGGAGAAGACCTCATCTTTTGGGCAGGGCTGGACTATTCCTTGGCAGCTTGTTCCTTGGTTTCAGAACTACCTTGTTCCCTGTAGCCAACAAGTCAGTCAGGTAACTCTAATCCAGCAAGTACCTGATGGATTTGCAATGTTTAATTTTTCATCCTGCCCACAAAATGAGTCTCCTGCTTAATAGATGCTGCCACCAAAATAAAAACTGGATTTTGCCAGGAAACCAAGAAAAGCTCTTTTAATAAGCTTCCTGTTTACGTGAGTGGGCTCTTTATGGGTTGGGATGGGTTTTACGTTTTTTATTTGAAGCATTCTTACTCCATTTCTAAAAGAGAAAAAAAAGTTAACAGGAAATGGTTATGAACGATTTGACTATTATTTTTCAATTTAATATTCCATTTGGGGTAATTTCATGCATTTTTTTCTTGAGTTAATTTTTGTTCAGTTTTCTTCAAAAACTGGGACAAGGCATTATAGGAAAAACTGTAGACAGACATACTGCATCCAAAGTTTTTATTCTGTTCTGAACTTCTTACTCAGAAGTGTGAGAATTCCATGGTGGAGTTTAGAGGTGCTTGTGGGATTTATTTGGGGTTTTCAGAAACCAGAAAAACAGACACGTGGTGTTACTGGTGGTAAAAATTCCCACACTCTGTGTAAACTCACCACACTTTTCAGTAGGTACTACTGTAAATTGTACTGAGAGACTTTCCATGCCCTTCCTTTTCTCAAATGCATATACTCCTTAGCTATGGATAATAATTATTGCTGTTTTAATGAAACATTTTGTGAGTCTCTCTAAGATATCTTTTCATTGTTGGAAATTATCTTCTGCCTCTGAATTTTTCATCTTTTTTTAACACTCTGGTTATTCCCAGTCACTGAACAGACCTATCTTATCTAAAAGGGTCTAATAACCTTTTAACAGTGAGGTTAAAAAAATGGCATTTATTTATTGGCAGGAAAGCTGGGGGCAACAACAATAAGAGAGATACATTTGGAAAATATAATTGATATGATATCCTTGTAAAAGCACATTTTGTATCTTTCTCAGCATTGGCCTTTTAGAACTATCAATTTGGATTCCTTCAAGATTATTTTATATCTAGGCTAGATCAAGATTTTGCCAGAAGCTTAAACTATTTGGGGGATCCTCTTGAAGAAAAAGAATACAAAATTATGATTACAGAATTAAGTACAGGACCTTGGAATGGGGGCTGTGCAAGTGAAGGTCCCTGAGGTTTAAGCTCCATTAAATATGCAGTAAATCTGCCTCTGCAGATCCCCTTTTTGGGCTTTACGAAAGCACTTTTAATAAATATTACTGTTTCATATAACAACAAGATTACTTACAGATAATACCCTACTTTAAATGCCTCGTCTTTAGGTTAAAAATAATAAAACATGGTAAAAATAATGCACGCCTACTTACAAACAATCTAACTGATTCCATGTAGCATTCCTCTCCATTTATTCAGGCTAACCCTAACATAATGTAGGTCAACAAATACCGTTAGAGCAGACATCTCTGCATGTAGCCTGGTATTTCAAGCAATACTTGAGACAATAAACTCCAGGGCAGCAAAAAATGTCAACAGTTCCTTCAAGTTCTTTGTAATGGGATTATAGCTGTATAATGAAACTAATATCAGAGACTAGAGTAGGCTACATTTGACCCATTGTCTCTTTTCTCTGTGTTGGAAATATGTAAGACACATGGCTGCCCCAGAGCATTTTGCTTCTACCACCCATTTTTACACTTAATTATACTGTTTCTTATTGTTCTTCTGTTATTTTAAGAGAGTTTATGTTTTCCTCTAGAACAAGATAGTAAGCATTTTAAGAACAGAAATTAGATTTTTTTCCCCAAATATTTTACAGTACCAGAACATTGCTGCTTTCTACCTTTTATTTTTCTCCTTTTTAAAAACTTCTCCCTGTGCCTTGTTCTAGAAATAAATTTTCGTGGTAGTCTCTTGGTAGGAGGTACTTGGCAGTTTTTAATTGAACTGCTATGAAACCCTGAAACTATCTCTATCCTTTCTATCTCCATCTCCCTGATCCTAGAACTTCACTTAAGGTAGAAAAAGGCAAGTGTTTTGAAGGTAAATCTAGAAATTTAAATTGAGAAAAAGAGGACAAAAGATACTGCCAACTCAGAAATTACTGAGTTTTCATTCTTTGTGTGGCTAATCCAGTTATTCCACCTCTTATTTCCTCCTCAGTAAGATGTGATTTCCTAGTATCTGCCTAGGAAGCAACTTTTTGGGGTTCTAAGTGTAAAGAAATAAAGCGAACTTTTCTGAAGCTCTCAATACAGTTTAATGCTTGCTACCACTAACCAAAGTAGAATTCAAACACAAGAGGGTAATTGCAGAGATAAGTAAATCTGTACAACTTCACATTGGTGGTATCCAAATGCTCTTATGAATGTCAACTTCAGGCATCCTCTTTCATTAGAAAAAAATATGTGTTGTCTTTGACAGAGAAACCCTTAAAAAAAGAAGATGTCACATATTTGAATTTTAGCTATATTCATAATAATTCTCACAAATTTTTCTCAGAAAAATTTTCTTGATTTTCAAATTTCCTTTGTATCTGTTCTTTCTTTCATATATAATTGTCATTCTTTAACAGTTGAGTGGTGCTAGGTTAAATGTTTGCATAATAATTGTGACTTATTTAGAAAATAAATTTTATTCTACCTTCGGGCTCATGTTGTGCTAAAAATGACTCATACAGAAATGGTTCTGAAACTCTTAGCTTTAGCCTGATTAGTCTTCAGAGAGGAGTTGTATTAGAAGTGTGGTGCTATGTTCCACACAAATGAATGTTTGTGGTACATATGGAAAACACTATGCACAGAAAAAAAAACTGGTACTAGAAAAAATGACTTTAACTTTGCATAACTCATTTGGGCTAGTTCTTTTTTAATGTGTTCACTGCTTTTATAAACCGTTTCAGAATGTCTTCATAACAGGATAATGTTGCATAGTCCATGACTTCATATTTTCATACCCCCTGGAATTGAAAGGGAATATTAGTTGGTTGGTTCAGTAATCTGAAATTATTGGTTTATAATAATGGGCATAATAAGCTTTCAAACAACTACTTGTTTTACCAGTTTTCTCCTTAGTATCGTATCCACATGTCAGTTTATATATTTTTGAAGTAATTCCCTCTAAGGTGTCTTCCTTAACTGTTAGACCATCCCATAGGCTGAGTGTCTTACGTGTTGATGTGGCTGATGGTTTAAGGCCAGTGGCTTTCAGATGTTAGTTTAGTACAGAGTTTTTCAACAGTGGCACTATGATACTTTGGAGTAGATAATTCTTTGCTGGGATGTAGGGTAGATGTCTGTTCTGTGCACTGTAGGATGTTTAGTGGTATTTCTGACTTCTGCCCATTGGAGCACCCCTCAGTTATTATTACCAAAATTGTCTCCAGACATCCAGTTCTCCCCTGGTGGGGAAGGGGGTAGCAAAATGGTCCCCCAGTTAAAAACCACTGAATTGGTAGTATATATTACTGGAGTGAACCACAACTACAGTTTTGTTGTTGTTGTTCACTTGTTTGTTTTTGTTGTTGTTGTTTATAATAGAATATAGAAAAATCTGATCTAATCTGAAGAAGGCTGGAAGTTCTCAACTGCGAATTTCTTCGATAGAACTATGATGTGTGTAAATGTTGAATCACATAGGCAGACCTCAGAGCTTCCTTTAATGACTTACGTGTTAGAGAAAGGGTTCTAAGATTCTGCATAGATGTATATTTTATACTTTTTATTTATTTATTGGTCTCATTATTACTGTGGTGATCTTTCTGAAAGTCAGACTAAGCTGGCACACTGCTATTGACTTAACAATTAAATTCCCCTTTCAACATTTACCTGCCTCAAATAGTTTAATAGTTGATATTTTACCCTTAGAAGCACCTAGCTAAAGAGAGACCTAGTGAAAACGAAAACCAACAGGTAAATTCATCTTGGCTTTGGGGCAGGAAGATGGCAGTTACACAAAGTTTTATTCCACTGATTTTAGGGGATCAGAACCTGGAAATGAAAATTGGAGATTACTTGTCAAACAAAGGGACCAAAGCTCTGCTTAATTTAAGTAACCTGATTTCAAGTACTTCAAAGACCCAGAAACGCAACTTATTATTGACAGTATGAAAACCACTAATCCTCATAGTAACCATAGGAGCTAGGTACTATTATTGTACTGTTCTCACTGATGATGAAACTGAAGTACTGAGAAGTTAA
Source organism: Theropithecus gelada (assembly GCF_003255815.1). Lineage (NCBI taxonomy): Eukaryota > Metazoa > Chordata > Mammalia > Primates > Cercopithecidae > Theropithecus > Theropithecus gelada. Next base: position 34,625,409 of record NC_037669.1, on the reverse strand, counting down.
GTAGCTTGCCCAGCGTCATACAGTCTGTAAGAGACAGAGGCAAGTTCTAAATCAGGCAGTACTCCACAGTCATCTTTTAAGGCCCGTTAAAATATGCTAGAATTTAAAGGGAAACTGATGGGCTGGATTTCAGGCATCTATGAACAGGATATTTATCCAAAAGAATAAATCGGGCCGGGCGCGGGGGCTCAAGCCTGTAATCCCAGCACTTTGGGAGGCCGAGACGGGCGGATCACGAGGTCAGGAGATCAAGACCATCCTGGCTAACATGGTGAAACCCCGTCTCTACTAAAAAATACAAAAAAAAAAAAATCTAGCCGGGCGAGGTGGCGGGCGCCTGTAGTCCCAGCTACTCGGGAGGCTGAGGCAGGAGAATGGCGTAAACCTGGGAGGCGGAGCTTGCAGTGAGCTGAGATCCGGCCACTGCACTCCAGCCTGGGCGACAGAACGAGACTCCGCCTCAAAAAAAAAAAAAAAAAAAAAAAAAGAATAAATCAAGAAAATAATATACCCTTTAGATTTAAGGAAGAAGAATAATCTGAAAGAAAAGATTACATAGTTAATAGTCAACTATGTTATGATCATAATACACAGTTTTTTAAATATATAACATAAAATTTTCATAGAATTTCTCAGAAATGTTGACAGAGTCTCAAAGCATTTTAAAATCCCCATTTCCATTTGAGGATTGAGAGAATATTATTTTGCTTGTGAGCATGTGGGCCTGTAACAGATGATTTCTACTCTCCACTAACTATCAGATAATGCTACCTCTTATTAATACGTTTTTTCCCAGAAAACACAAGAACTTAGATAATAAATAAAACAGACTTTATTATTTTCTTTTCAAAAAAATATACATTTCTTAGCACTCTTATGCTATATCCCCTACAAAATTCCTACATCTGGAATATAGTTGTTGAAAGAGCATCTTGATGTTTATAATTTTCTAAGCATCATGATTACCTAACACATAAATGCCTTTAGTTATTAGTTTACACCCTAATAATAGCCACTAAATCTTTTGTGTCATGTTTTTTTATTATCCATAATTTTTTTTAAAAAACCCAAAATGATGACTTACCCAATTCTCTAACTTGTTGACTGGAGGTTAGGCTGCCATAAATCTGTAGCATAAGAAGAACAGAAGGGTGGGCAGTTTGGAAAGCATAGTATGGACCCATTTCTTTTAAAATGTGTTAATCATTGCCACCTGCAATCAGATCACATTGCAGTTCATATCAGAATAAGTTGATTCAATTCACTGGCTATCTTTAAGTCTAATAACACTTGTGTTTCTAGAAGTAATAAAATTATGTATGTAGACACATTTTTTTTTATTATACTTTAAGTTCTAGGGTACATGTGCATAACGTGCAGGTTTGTTACATATGTATACTTGTGCCATGTTGGTGTGCTGCACGCATCAACTCGTCATTTACATCAGGTATAACTCCCAGTGCAATCCCTCCCCCCTCCCCCCTCCCCCCTCCCCATGATAGGCCCTGGTGTGTGATATTCCCCTTCCCGAGTCCAAGTGATCTCATTGGTCAGTTCCCACCTATGAGTGAGAACATGTGGTGTTTGGTTTTCTGTTCTTGCGATAGTTTGCTGAGAATGATGGTTTCCAGCTGCATCCATGTCCCTACAAAGGACACGAACTCATCCTTTTTTATGGCTGCATAGTATTCCATGGTGTATATGTGCCACATTTTCTTAATCCAGTCTGTCACTGATGGACATTTGGGTTGATTCCAAGTCTTTGCTACTGTGAATAGTGCCTCAATAAACATACGTGTGCATGTGTCTTTATAGCAGCATGATTTATAATCCTTTGGGTATATCCCCAGTAATGGGATGGCTGGGTCAAATGCTATTTCTAGTTCTAGATCCTTGAGGAATCGCCACACTGTTTTCCACAATGGTTGAACTAGTTTACAGTCCCACCAACAGTGTAAAAGTGTTCCTATTTCTCCACATCCTCTCCAACACCAGTTGTTTCCTGATTTTTTAATGATTGCCATTCTAACTGGTGTGAGATGGTATCTCATTGTGGTTTTGATTTGCATTTCTCTGATGGCCAGTGATGATGAGCATTTTTTCATGTGTCTGTTGGCTGTATGAATGTCTTTTTTTGAGAAGTGTCTGTTCATATCCTTTGCCCACTTTTTGATGGAGTTGCTTTTTCTTGTAAATTTGATTGAGTTCTTTATAGGTTCTGGATATTAGCCCTTTGTCAGATGAGTAGATTGCAAAACTTTTCTCCCATTCTGTAGGTTGCCTGTTCACTCTGATGGTAGTTTCTTTTGCTGTGCAGAAGCTCTTTAGTTTAATGAGATCCCATTTGTCAATTTTGGCTTTTGTTGCCGTTGCTTTTGGTGTTTTAGACATGAAGTCCTTGCCCATGCCTATGTCCTGAATGGTATTACCTAGGTTTTCCTCTAGGGTTTTTATGGTTTTAGGTCTAACATTTAAGTCTCTAATCCATCTTGAATTAATTTTTGTATAAGGAGTAAGGAAAGGATCCAGTTTCAGCTTTCTACTTATGGCTAGCCAATTTTCCCAGCACCGTTTATTAAATAGGGAATCCTTTCCCCATTTCTTGTTTTTGTCAGGTTTGTCAAAGATCAGATGGCTGTAGATGTGTGATATTATTTCTGAGATCTCTGTTCTGTTCCATTGGTCTATATCTCTGTTTTGGTACCAGTACCATGCTGTTTTGGTTACTGTAGCCTTGTAGTATAGTTTGAAGTCAGGTAGCGTGATGCCTCCAGCTTTGTTCTTTTGGCTTAGGATTGTCTTGGCAATGCAGGGTCTTTTTTGGTTCCATATGAACTTTAAAGCAGTTTTTTCCAATTCTGTGAAGAAACTCATTGGTAGCTTAATGGGGATGACATTGAATCTATAAATTACCTTGAGCAGTATGGCCATTTTCACAATATTGATTCTTCCTATCCATGAACATGGTATGTTCTTCCATTTGTTTGTGTCCTCTTTTATTTCACTGAGCAATGGTTTGTAGTTATCCGTGAAGAGATCCTTTACATGTCTTGTAAGCTGGATTCCTAGGTATTTTATTTCTTTGAAGCTATTGTGAATGGGAGTTCATTCATGGTTTGGCTCTCTGTTTCTCTGTTACTGGTTTATAAGAATGCTTGTGATTTTTGCGCATTGATTTTGTATCCTGAGACTTTGCTGAAGTTGCTTATCAGCTTAAGGAGATTTTGGGCTGAGACAATGGGGTTTTCTTGCTATACAATCATGTCATCTGCAAACAGGGACAATTTGACTTCTTTTCCTAACTGAATACCCTTTTTTTCTTTCTCTTGCCTGATTGCCCTAGCCAGGACTTCCAACACGATGTTGAATAGGAGTGGTGAGAGAGGGCATCCCTGTTTTGTGCCAGTTTTCAAAGGGAATGCTTCCAGCTTTTGCCCATTCAGTATATATTGGCTGTGGGTTTGTCATAAATAACTCTTATTATTTTGAGATAAGTTCCATCAATACTGAATTTATTGAGAGTTTTTAGCATGAAGGGCTGTTGAATTTTGTCAAAGGCCTTTTCTGCAACTGTGGAGATAATCATGTGGTTTTTGTCTTTGGTTCTGTTTATATGCTGGATTACATTGATTGATTTGCGTCTGTTGAACCATCCTTGCATCCCAGGGATGAAGCCCACTTGATCATGGTTCATAAGCTTTTTGATGTGCTGCTGGATTCAGTTTGCCAGTATTTTATTGAGGATTTTTGCATCTATGTTCATCACAGATATTGGTCTAAAATTCTCTTTTTTTTTTTTTTTGTATCTCTGTCAGGCTTTGGTATCAGGATGATGTTGGCCTTGTAAAATGAGTTAGGGAGAATTCCCTCTTTTTCTATTGATTAGAATAGTTTCAGAAGGAATGGTACCAACTCCTCCTCCTACCTCTGGTAGAATTCGGCTGTGAATCCATCTGGTCCTGGACTTTTTTTGGTTGGTAGGCTATTAATTATTGCCTTAATTTCAGAGTCTGCTATTGGCCTGCTCAAGGATTCACCTTCTTCCTGGTTTAGTCTTGGGAGTAGACACATTTTTTAAAAGTTATTTTGTTTACAGTTGTGCTCTGTTTATCATGAACCTAGCAATTTATGTTTTAGCGCATTTATGCCTAGTGTTCCATTATTGGAACGCTAAGCATGTAGGAGTTATTTATATCCTACTGTTCAAGGTCATCACCATGGTCTGGTTGCAAAAATTCAAAAAATTGCAACCTCAGGCATAGATGGGTTGAGGGGCATGATTGCAGTGTAGGAAGGAAATTTTGATGCAGCTTGTGAAAAGTGGAGAACTTTTCATTTTACCCTTTTACACATTTCATATGTAATCTAGAATATCACCAAAGCTTTCATTGCCTTCTATTTATTTTTAAAATAATCTTGTCCAGCCCATATCTGTTTTTAGTATTTGCATCTCACAGGAAAAGGAACTGGTGGTATGACTCGTTGCAAAGCATTGTTCTGTGGAATTTCTACCCATAGAAATGAGACACCACGTTCTCTGTGGTCTATCCTATCTCTAAAGGGAACCTCATGGACAGTTTTAAAACAGAAAGTGAACAGTTTATCACACATTCCATTTACTCTAATACCTCTTTTAATATACCTCCGGGTTCTTTGCAAATGAAGAGAACAATGCTTCCTCTCTTATTTAAGAAGTCTTCAGCAGTTTACCAATCCCTAGCATGTGCAAAATCACAAGACTTTATAGGATCACTGTTCTTAGATTCTGAATTTGGAATTCCTGATAACTGAACCGTGATTTTCAAATCAAAAGAAGGGTTTTGAAGTCTATCACCACTTACCAGAAGTTATTATTGGCAAAGAAAGATCACACTTCTTTCTGTCTGCATACAAAAAGAAATAGCTGATCTCCTTTGTTGCCAGGTGAATTCACTGTATTCAGAGGAAATAGGCAAACTTGTAGAAGAAAGTCTAAAAGATTTTTTAGAATTCTTTCATGATATGATAGAAATATTATGGTTTATATCAGGCGAACCACTGTTAACTTGTAAAATTTCTACTGAGGCAAGGAAATCAAATCATTTCTTGATTGTAGAAAGTGTATTATAACACTGGTGCTGTTGGATATCAACTCTAGACAGCACTACTACCGCTACTGAGAACTACACAGCCTCTTGGCTCCTCACAGGGAAATATACAAAGGGAAAGGTGAAATAAATCAGGAAAAACAGATGAGAAAGGAGATAGGATTAGAGACTTGGATGTAAAGCCATGATAGATAACCCCCAGTGAAAAGCAGAGAATGCAAGGGACAAAGGAAGCATGGGGTCCGTTTAGGATAGTGACAATAGCTAAAGGATTCCATTTGATCTTACCAGACTGGCACAGCTGGAGGAGGCACTCAATAAAACTTCATCCAATAAATAAACAAAGGTAAACACCCAAAGCTACAATATTGCTAGCTTATAAACCTAGAACATGGGAAAAATTCGACTTATTAGGAAGCTTCCATGGCAGCCAGTCACTAAGAAATGTCAGTGTGATGTCTGTTAAGTAACATTTATTAACAAGCATGTTTGTTTGCTTTTTCTCACGTTCAATGAATTGTTCTAATACCGCAAAATAATTTGTTCTCTACTAATGCAGATTATTTTAATCTGCCTTAAATTATTTAATGACTGTCCTGTGTAAGACACCCTGAGTTGTTATGTTATAGGAACATGGCATTCAAAGTACAGATAGTTTCGCATAATTTCAGAGGGTTTAATGTAAGGGAATTATAAACTTTATTTTCATTACTTTACTTAATGAGTGCCAAAATTTTGAAGGCCTTTTTGCCTGAAAGAGCTCATGGCCTTCAAGTTCCTTTCCTAGGTAAGACTTACAATTAAACTTTTCATATACAATCATGCATCACTTGATGATGGGGATACAGTCTGAGAAATGCATCCTTAGGCAATTTCATCATCATGGAAACATCATAGAGTGTACTTAAACAAACCTAGATGGTATGTACTACTAACACATAGGCTATATAGTATAACTTATTGCTCCTAGGTTATAAACCTTATAAACCTGTACAGTATGTTACTGAACTGAATACTCTAGGCAATTGTAACAGAGTAGATGGTAAGTATTTACATATGTAAACATATCTAAACATAGAAAAGGTACAGCAAAAATACAGTATTATAATCTTATGGGACCACCATGGTATATATATATATATGTGGTTCATTGTTGACCAAAATGTCATTACATGGCACATGACTGTATTTGAATATTTTGTTTTTCTATATTTGCACTGGCACCTTTCTGCACACCTGGACAAATATTGTGTTCCATCAGTTTAGCTTTTCCTTGCTCAGAAAAGTTTCACTCCATCAACATTTTTGGATAATTTATTTTACATTCCCTATTCCAGATTATTCATTCAGCAAAAATTAATTGAGCTTCTGCTATGTATATGCAAGACCCTGGAGTGAGTAAGTCATTTTGATAGATGTTAAACAAGTTTAGTCCTATTACCAGTTCCTAGGGAATGCTAACTTGTTCTGTATAGGTACCACTGCCCATTTACCTTTAACTTTCTCTAAGCCTGTTTTTGTTTTCTTTTCTTTGTGATATTACACAAAAACCATGAGTACCCCCAGTTTTCTCACTTTCATCCTATGCTGCATATATAAAGCAGCTGCTCAGTGACTCACAGATGCAAACTTACCACAGTAGATATAGGCCTAGGCTAGTATGTGGGTGTGTGTGTGTGTGTGTGTGTGTGTGTTAGGGAGATGGACAAATAACAGACTTATGAGACCTGTTCCCTACAGATGCAATTCAATTAATGCTTCAAGAAGATTTATACACAAAAATGCTTTTATTTTTTTCTGCCACCATCCTTTGGTTAGTTTTATTGAAATGACTGGCTGCATAGTGACTGGTTGATACAGTACTACTTTTGTTTCTAAACTCCAATATTGTTTAATCCTGTTCTCCTTCTTAAGCCAGTTGTATTTACAGGCTCTTAGTTCCTTGGTTACCAGCATTAATCCTAATGTTCTGTCTAAAGTATAGTAGTGATTTTCTTATACTCCAGTTCACTACAATGTTTGTGTGGTAGTTGCCATAAGTAATGATTTTGCTTTACTGCTTACCAGGGCAACCACAAACTTGACAGTGGTTCAAAATCTCAGGGTTTGTAAGGAGTTGTGAGAGATTATATGTAGCCTCAGGGAAGTGTTAAAATGCTCAGATTAATTGTCTAGATACAAGTTCATGAGTCTCATGAACATTTACTTTAGATTTAGAAGGAACTCTGAAATCACTAAATTATTATTAAATGCCAGGGTAAACCAATTGGTTTTACTGGAGAAAAATGACATCTACTTAAGAAGCAAAATCCTAATATCAGAGATAAAGTTAATGTAGAATGGCACATGCAAGGGCTGAATCCATGAAACTGGTGAAAATAATTTTGGCCTCTGTAGAGTTTGTTTCATGTAGTTGCTCTTTCCTTTCCCAGATTCACATTATAGGCAAGCTTTTATTTATTCACATGAGTAGACAAACTCATGAAATGGTTTCAAGCAGCAAATGGTTTTGGAAGCCAGGCAGAGTAAACTAATTTTTGGTGTATAAATGTGCTGTGATGCTACAGAATGGCTGCATTAACAATCAACTTTAATAAGGAATCAGGGATTTGAGGATAAGAAGCCAAAATGGGTGAAGGAGAACAACAGTGCTAAGAGCAAATGACATGTTTGAAAAGTAAACTTATTCATTTGAAGGAAGATTATGCAAAATCCAGCTTGAAAATAATGAATGAGAAATCCAACTTGATATGTTTAACAGGGGTGGTTGATAGAAGGTCTTGAATTGGCTCTGAAAAGGCTATTACAAAATGTGGGGAGAACGGGATTCACATCCCCAAAAATCACATCTTTCAATTTTTATTTATGCCCAGCAAAGATAGCAAGAAGGTACGTTTTTCTCCCTCATTACCAAAGCTTGTTTTCTTTCTTACCCTTTTTTTGTGTGCCCAGACTATGAATCTGTTAACTAGGCAGGGTCATTTTCGTGAGCTTTCCTAATGCCAAGAGACACCAAATGTTGAGGTAGATCAAAGGGACAAAGAATTACAGAGACACTGAGCCACTTTTCTTAGGATCCTGAGTACAATGTGAACAGTCTACTTAGCTCCAGGCCCCAAACCAAGTATTCTGCAGCAGACCCAGTCTGGATTTCTTGGGAAGTGCTCCCTGTTGCTTTTCATAGTTTAGATAATCCACATGAACAATCCTGATTAAATCAGTTGCCCCTAGGCAATGGAGAAAAGCATAAATGGCTTTTTGGAGAGAGAGGTCCAAAAGCTCCTCTCTCTTAACTTGCTCTCTCTCTCCATCCCCCACCCACCCGCCCCATCTATTTATCTAGTTCCTTGTGTTTTCATTTATTCATTTTCTTCTCCAAAATTATCTCCATCCAATGCAATTAGGTAAGAAGAGGCTACTATTGAAAAAAATGCTGATCCCTATTCATTAAATGATTCAGGTTTTAATTTTGAATTACATGACTGTCTTCTTGTGCTGATTATGAACAGTTTTTGAAAGGCTGTTATCCAGGGGGTGGTTATCCAGCAATATTATGGAAGGTCACTAGGCATTTGTTTTTTATGTCTGATTCTTTTTTAACCAGGCAATTACTCTATCATTTAATAATCCTTACCTCAAAGTTCACTTGAAAGAAAACTCATAAGATTTAAAGGGGAAAAAAAATCCCTAAAAATAAAAGTTAGGCTAGGCTAGGCCAGGGTGGGAAATTCCATTGTGGCTAGAAGCCCATGGCAGGTAGAGTGGAATTTAATGAAGGAAACTGCTGTGTTTTTGTGTCTTTCTGTATGTTTTTCCTTTAAAACCAAGAGCTGGGCAGGCATCCCATTCGACCTGACGTGACCCAAGCAAATTGCTTCTTATATAAAAACAACCGCAGACTTTGAGAATGTGAAAATGCACTGTATCCTTCTCCAACCGAGGGAAACGAAAGCCTGAGAAACAGGACGGCCCTGTCAATACTCGTTGAGCAGAACTATCACTCAAACTTGATAAAGGGAGATTAGAACAGGCTCCCTAATGCCAGAGGTATTCATTATAAGTTGGACTTCTTTATTTATTTTTTATTTTCTTAAACAAGCACAAGTGGTCAATGGAAAATACATTTTTTAAAGGCAGATTTTCCTGCAGGAAACAATAGTATGCACAATTTTTCAAAGTCTTTTCATGGAACTAGAATTAAAAAAAATTTTAATAATAATATTAAATAAGAAAAGACAAAGAGAATCATTTCACTTTTCTACCACAGTCTTGGACAAGCAAAGGAGAAGAGATTCAGGGTGTGTCCACTGATATTGCATTCAGATGTGTTGTCTTTGCTTATGTACTGACAGATTTATTTAAAAAACAAAGTTTTAAAAATGCATTGTGTGCTAGTGAAGTCACTTCATAAATCTTTTCCTTTATGAATTATTTTGATCACAAGGCTTGTTGTTTAAATCATTGAAGGACTATTCTCCCTAAAAGAAAAATGCCTTCATTTTCAAACTGCCAGTGCAAAAGCCAGTAACTTCCCCTGAACAGCATGCGGGGATCCCGAGGGCAAAGAACAAGGGACCACCTAAGTTCTGACTCCAGCATAAGGCATAATCCAGTTTAGATTTGCCATGGTTCACAGAAGAGGCATGTTTTAAAAATTTGGACCCAGAGTTCTTGCTTTTCTCATAGATTACTTAGTTTGAAATGGTGATTCTGCTTCAGGAAAAAAACAAACAGGGGAACACAGCCTTTGATGCAGCTGGTCTGTCAGAGGGCGGAAAGTTAGAATTAGAATATTCTTCAAGCTGTTGCTGAATAATGAAGGGTAGGGCTTCCTAGCTGCGCTGTTACCACAGCCCCTCTGGGAGTTCAGAGAACAAATATTACCTAATGTGTACACAGACTTTAAAAGTTAAGTTGATTACAAGCTGAGTGAGAAAGGTTAGATAAGGCAGTGAGCACTGAGTTCCACCAGAGGGACCTGATCTTCAGGAACATTGCCAGGAGCCACAGGGCTCCATTCGACCCTCCAGAGTTAAAGGATTGGGTACCAACAGGAAGTTAGTTAGGTTCATGAAGTGAATAGTCTGTGCAAAATTACTACAAGGAAGAAAGAAAAGCAAAACAACATATTGGAATATATGCATACATAGAGGTTCACGAGATAACTTGGATGAAGATTATGACTGTGAGATGGGTCAAAATCTCCCCAACCAAAATGTAATGTGCTTGTAACCAGAAGACCTTGTGTTGCTCTTCATTTGTTTTTGGCACAGCACCTAGAGTGTTATTAAGACATACAAGCAAATAATTAATACTGGTCTATTACATTAATTTGCCAGGGTAATTGGTCTGGTGGAAGGATAGGTGGTTCCAGACTAAACATGGGAAGAGATGAATGTCTAGAAGAGATTAATTTGAAACTGAGTTATAAAGGACAAGAATGATGGACAGAAGTGAACAGGCTGTTTCAGGTTCATTGATTCCAGAGATACTTCTTGGCTATTCACTGCTTCAATTGTTCTCCATTTTATGGCTGCGCCATGAAATGAACAAGAAAGGCATGGAGATGATAAAGAGCAAGTTTACATGACAGAGGAAGAAAGTTGTTGACATGGGAGATGAGAAAGAACATTAATAGGTGATATATATTCTTAGAAAAAATGATGACTATTGTGGATGAGTTTGATCTCAGTTCTGAGCAGGTAGTTAGAGGGAATGGTTGGAATTTAACTCTGGAGACTGATGGCCTGGGATACTTTGTAGTTTTGTCATCTACAAAATAATGTCACGATACTATTTTTAAAAATTGTTATGAAAATTATATAAGTTCATATATATAAACTACTTAGCAAATGCCTCTCTTAGAATAAGACTTAAAAAGTAATGAAGATAAGAGTTATCCATTTTCCCTACACAACTGTACCACATGTTCAACTTCTCTGTCATAATTAGAAATATCACATACCACTAATCTCCCAAGCAAGTTCCTTAAAGTAGTTTTCTTTATGTATAGCTCTGTTTCATTTTATTCACATAGATTATTCAGCTAAATTTAATAATAGAAATACTCATTGACCATATTTAGAAATTGAGTGGAATGTCTAGCACTTCCCTAGGCACTATACTGATTTTTTTAAGGTTAAAAAATAGTCTTGTCTCAATTTAAAAAATACTGAATATTGAGAGAGGAAGAGGGCTTTGATTCTAATGCAGTTTTTCATATCAGTTCAAGTACTATCTAACATAAAACCACAATTTTGGTAGTTCTGATTTTGGTAATAAAGGAGTAACTTGTACTGTTTCAGGACAAATATTTCCACAGATAACAGTTCCAAACCATGGTTAAGGGTTAAAAATAAAACTAAACTCCAATTAAAAACTTTAAAAAAAACACGCACCACAGTTATTTGAAGGCACTGGAGAGTGACCAAAAGCAGTCAGAATCTGGAGTGAACTGTGCCGGGTAAAATTCACATTTGTTACAGCTTCTTCCCTCAAGGAACTTACTGATCTGTATGGTATAGAGAAGTTAGAATTCAAGCAGAAAACCACAATCTTATTGGTTTGTGATGTTAGAGAATGGAGCTGGCGTTGGCAGCGTAGCTGAAATTGAGGAAGGAAGTGTTAGAAAGGATAGAGCCATCCAGGGAAGGCTCCCATAAATCTACCTGTAAGTTACCGTAACATTTTGACTGATACAAATTGTGCATGTATGTGGGAGCCTATAAGTGCCTGGAAAAAAGGAACAACTAGAAGGCCAAAAGAGCTGAACAGATATGTTAGATGAAGAGGAGAAAAAGTTAGAAATTTGAGTTTACAAAGTTAGAAGGGTTTGGTAAATGTCTCAGGCTTTATGAATCCCAGAAGGATCAAATGTTAGAAATATAGATGATGACTAAGAACTAAGAAATTAGTTCTAGAATAGAGAGACAAAACTAAAGTATTGAAAGTTTCTAGCAAATCATAAAACCAGTCCTCTTCAAATCAAAGTGATCAACCAGTAATTTAATAACCTGCTAGAATAAAAATGCATTGCATTAGAGAAAGATAACCAAACCCAGAGTTTGTATAACATATCATACACAATGTTCAACTGTAATTCAAAAATTACTGGTGATGGATACAGAAAAATGTGACATGTACTTTTTTTAAAAGTCCATAGAAATAGATCCCTCAATGAGTCAGAAGTTGTAGACAAGGATTTTAAAGCAGAAATTATAAATATATTCAGGATTAAAAAAAAAAAAAAAATTCAGGCCCGGAGCGGTAGCTCACGCCTATAATCCCAGCACTTTGGGAGGCCAAGGAGGGCGGATCACTTGAGGTCAGGAGTTGAAAACTAGCCTAGACAACATGGCAAAACCCTATCTCTACTAAAAATACAAAAATTAGCCAGGTGTGGTGGTGTATGCTTGTAATCCCAGTTACCCGAAAGGCTGAGGCATGAGAATCACTTGAACCCAGGAGGTGGAGGTTGCAGTGAGCCTAGATTGCTCCACTGCACTCCAGCCTGGGCAACAGAGCGAGACCCTGTCTCAAAAAATATATGTATATATGTTGTCATAATGAGGGAACAGATGAGAAAATAAGCAGAGAAATGAAAATTATTAAAAATAAGTAAAAAGTTAAGGTGTAATACCTGAATTTTTTTAAAGAGTCATTGATGTGGCTTAACAATAGATTGTAGATGGCAGAAGAGAGTGTCAGTAAACTTGAATACAGGTCAATAGAAATTATTAATATAAAGAACAGACAGTAAAAAGGATTCAAACATGTGCAGAGTGATCTGTACAACAGTATCAACCAGTCCACTATACTTTGCATGTCTCAGAAGAAGAAAAAAGAAATGAAATTACTAAAAAGAACCAAAGGTTAAAGTACAGAATCTGAAATAAAAAATGATTTGTTGGAGAATCTTAACAGCAGATTGTGGGTGGCAGATGAGAAAATGGGACAGAAATGATATTTGAGGAAATCATAGCTGAAAATGTCCAAAATTTGCTGAGAAAAACACAAAAATATGCAAGGAAAATCACATGTAGGCACTGTATTCAAACTTCTGTACACCAAAGATACGAAGAAAAATCTCAAAGGCAGCCATAAGGGTGGAAACAATAGATCACCTATAGGGGAACAATTAAACATCAACTCATTCCTCATACTAAATGTAATACCATTTCTTAATGATTGAAAAGAAAAACAACTGCAAAACCAGAATTCTATAGAGAGCAAAGTGATCTTGCAATAATGAAGAAATAAAGCATTTTCTGGTGTCGGTAGAACTCCTATAAGTAATGTGAAAGGTAGTGAGTGCTTCAGGGTGAAGGGAAATGACACTATCAACCAAAATAGAAACTTGGTTTTACAGAAAATTTTCACTAATAATTTTAAAGTATCTATTTACATGTAAAAGAATATCCTTTTATTCTTTTAATTTCTTTAAAAGAAAAACTGACTAATGCATAAATTATAATATTTTCTGATGAATCTATAGTACTTGCAGATATAAAGTATGTAAGAATACTACAAAGTACTGGATGGCAGTAAATGAAATTATACTTATAAGATTCTCACATTTGCATAAAGTGGTAAAATATTAACTCTGTGTAAACAGTGATAGTTAAAGAGGCATATTGTAATCCATAGAGCAACTGCTAAAAAAATAACACAGAAAGGTACAGCTAAAAAGCCAGTTGTGCAGTTAAATGGAAAAATAATTGATCAGTTTAATCCATTAAAAAAGGAAAGGAAAAAAATCGAAAGTATATAATAAAATAAATGGTAGACCTAAACTTAATCATAGCAATAATTGCATTCACTGTAAATGGTCTAAATACTACAATTAAAAGACAGAGAGTATTAGTTTGAATAGAAAGGCAAGAGTCAACTATATGCTGTCTACAGGAATACACTTTAAATATAATAACATGGATATCTTGAGAGTGAAAAGCTAGAAAGACATATACAATGCAAACAATAAGCATGAGAAAGCTAGGTTGGCTATATTAATATTACATAGAATAGACTTTATGCCAAGGAGTACTATTAGAGATAAAGAGGGATATTTCCTAATCATATGTGTGAAATTATCATGAACGCATAAGTCATAAACATGTAGACACAAACTGACAGAAAACTAGAGAGAAATACTGAAATCTACAGTAACAACTGGAGATTTTAAAACATCCTTGTTCCAGAACTTGATAGAACAAATAGACAGAAAATCAGTAAGAATACACAAGAAATTTAAAACACCATCAACTGCCTTGACCTATTTGACATTGACAGAACACTATTCCCACTTGGAGAATGTGTTCTATTCCCACCTGGTGAATGTGTGTGCTTTAAAACACACATTCACCAGGTGGAAATAGTGTCCTGTATGTATGTTCTACTTTGTTTATTAAAGTAGACCCTAATCTGGTTCATCAAATGAGTTTCAAACATTTTCAAATGATTGAGATACTACCAAATATGCTTCTTGGTTGTAATTAATTAAATTAGAAATAAAACAAGAAAACAATAAAATATCTAGAAAAGGCCAGTTGGAAACTACACAACAAACTTAATACCTCATGGCTGAAAAGTCATGAAATTTTAAAATAGTTAAGTTATGCAATATATTGAAAGCTATGAAATTGATTAAATGAAAATACAATATATTGAAATTTATAATATGAGCCAAAGAGGGGCTTAGCAGAAGTTTTGAGCTTTTAATCCTAAATTAGAAGGAAGAAAAAGGTTTAAGATCAATAGCATAGGTTTCCACTTTAAAAAAGTGGGAAAGTATAATCATTTTAAACCCAAAAGTAGTAAAAAAAAAAAAAAAAAAAAAAAAAGAAAGCAAATAACAAAGGCAGAAAACTGTGAAATAAAAACAAACTACAAAGAAGATTAATGAAAGCAAAACATGAGTATTTGAAAACATTAACAAAATTTATAAACCTATAACAGAAAAGATCAAGAAAAAAGATTATACAAATTATGAATATCAGTAATGAGAGACTATCATTACATATGATGGCAATATTAAAGGATAACAAGGGAATATTATGAAAACTACATGTCAATAATTTCAACAACTTTGACAAAATAGGTAAATTTATTTAAAAATATTACCAAAACTGGCATAGTAAACACAAAGAAGTCAAAGATTCCTTTATTGATTAAAGAAATTGAATTTGTTGTCAAAAGCATTCCTAAAAAAAGAAGCTCAGGTTTAGATAGTCTCCCTGGAGAATCCTATAAAACATTTAAGGAGGAAATAATATTAATCCTTCACACCCTCTTTCAGAAAACATAGGAGGTAAAAACAAAACACTTCCTGATTTATGAGACAGGCATAATCCCAACAACAAAACCTGACAGATATTACAGGAAAATTAAAGTATAGGCCAATATTCCTCATGGTTCTAGGCACAATAATCTTTAGCAAAATATTAGCAAACAAAGTTCAACAATAAAAAGTAAAAAGTGTAATTCCTCATGATCAAGTAGGATTTATCTCAGAAATGCAACTTTAGTTTAACGTTTGAAAATAAATCACTGTAAATTCATCTTAATAAAGAAGAAAAATATGATCTCAATAGATGCAGAAAAAGCAACTGAAAAAATTTGACAGGCGTTCATAGTAAAAACTCTCAGAAAATTAGAATAGATTGAAGCTTCTTCAATCTGATGAAGGGCCTCTATGAAAACATATAATTAATATCATCCTTAATGATAAAATCTGAATGCTTTCCTCCTAGGATATAGTAGAAGGCAAAGATATATGTTCTTACTACTTCTGTTCAGCATTGTTCTAAAGATCCTAGCCAGAGCAATAAGACGAGGAAACTAAATTAAAGGTATAAGCATAGGAAAGGAAGAAGTAACCTTGTGTTTATTCACAAATACCATGATTGTTTACATTAGAAACTCTTAGGGGATATGCAAAACAACTAATAGAGCTAGCAGTGCATTTAGGAAGGTCACAGGATCAATACACAAAAATTGATTGCATTTTTATATAGTACTGGCAAATAATTTGAAAATGAAGTTTTAAAATCAATTTACAGTAGCCTAGAAATATAAAATATTTAGATAAAAGTTTAACAAAGGAATGTAAGATTCCCCACTCAAATTTTTAAAAGGCCTTAGAGAAAAATCCGTTATAGACGAATACTCAGTATTTCTAAGGTGTCATTTTCCCCCAAATTATCTGTAGATTCAATGCAATCACCGTCAAAATATCAACAGATTGTTTTTCTAATATTAAGATAAATTGGCAAATTTATTTTAAAATGTATATGAGATTGCAGAAAACTTAGAAAAAGAATAAAGTTGAAAGACTCACATCCCTAATTTCAAGACTTTCTGTAAATATATAGTTCTACTTTGGAACCTTGGATGAATGTCTTCTAAGATTAAGCATATGCCTACCATATTATTTGGTAATTACATTCCTAGTTATTTACCAAAAAACAATGAAAACAATGCCCTCAAAAAGATTTGTACAGGCAAGTTTATGGTGGCTTTATTTATAATTGCCTAAAATTGGAAACACCCAAATATGGAAAGTGGATATTCAAATTGTGGTATATTCATATAATGAAATACTAATAAGCAAATAAAACAAAACAAAACAGAGTATGATACAACAATGTAGATGAATTCCAGAAACGTGGTATACAAAAAAGCCAGAACACAAGAGTACACATAAGTTATGTGAAGGCAAAACTATTCTATGGTGATAAAAATCCGAATGTTGATTGTTTATGGGAGGTGGAAATTAACTAGAAGGGGCCACAAAGGAACTTTCTATGTCTCTGTTATGGTAGTAAATATATACACATAGGTGTATCAATTTATCAGAACTCTTTCTGTGTACATTTTGACGTCCATGAATTTTGCTGAATATAAATTATACCTCAACTCTGAAAAATTTCATGTTGACCCTAATCACCTCTCACCTGAAATGCTTCATCTATTTTCCTAATGGCTGCCCTGGTACCTGGCCTAATTAACCTTTAAAGCTGTTTTAAAACTTTTCTCTTCTGCCTATTGCTCTGATTCCAAAAGATGTGGTAGAACATAAATTGTCAAGATTTGGAAATCTGGGAAATGTTCAAGGTTAAAGGAAGAAATATCTAATTAACAAGCCCAGATATGGCCTTGGACAGTCGAATGCTTGGGCAAGCGTTCACTGCTCGTGTTCACTTTTCTCTTTTGTGAATGATACTGCTTTCTAAATATATTTTATTTCTTGAGCAAGAGGGAGAAAAGAGGAGTCCTTCACATTTACTTTTTGTTTAGTTGAGTATTGCAAAGTTAATAGCAAACTCTAGCTTTAAAACTTCAAAGAATGTCAGGACTTTTTCGTTTTTCCTTTTTTTTTTTTTTTTTTTTTTTTTTTTAACTACCCAACCAATGGTTTTACTTATTCCCTGGATTTCTCTATACTTTTAAATTGTCAAAGCCAAAGAAAAGAATAATTAAAATATTCAAAGCTAAAAATAAGCAAGATTTCAGTTTATTTTCAAATATAAGCTTACCACTTCCCTGCATTTAACTGTGATGCTAGTGTTCTGGCAATATTACCATATGATTGAGAATTCTGTTTACCTAAACCACTTTTTTGTTGTTGTTTTTAGCTTCCTTAAGTGCCATCAGGTCTTGTCTTCTTTCATTTCTTTCTAGCTGTCCCCAACAAATACTGCCCAAGTCTGACTGTAATGCAGCCTTTCTTTCATAGTATTTATTAAAGCACTTAATACCTGAATCATGAAATGTAGACAAGTGCACATTAACCTGGCTGAGTTATTCCTTCCTTGTTCTTTTTTAACACATATTCTAGCCCAGTCTATCAATGCCAGATGGCAAGTACATTTTGATACACTGAATATTTACCAAGTCATGTGGTACGCTTTTAAAGTATTTTTTAAACCCTTTCCATCAAACGAGCTGACTCATCTCTCATTCATTTATTCCTGCTTTTAACAAGTTGTATTTTTAGAAACTTGACCTCAGCTTTATCAAAGTGATAAATGATATTTTTAAATGATGCATCTGAAGTTCTACAGACCTGACTACACTTTACATCCTACAGCTATCATGTATATTTTTCAGTGTTTAAAATGTTTATAATGTACCAGTTTTCTTATTTTCATGAAACTTGACTCCAACTAGATTATTGTGTTAGCATAGAGAAATATAATGGGAGAATACTTATACTTAGACAGCTTTAAGATATTCAGGAAATTAAAAGCATTTATGGTTGAAATAATTTTAAATGGCCATGAAAATGGCAACTTAACAACTGATATTTATGTCCAACACCTTTAAAAAGCCTACTGGTAATAGGCAGTAGGCCTAGTAATAATAGTAGGAACAAGAGGAACAAGACTAAAAGGCTCTCAGGATACTGACTCTCTGTTATGTTTTTTGTTTTCTTGGTCTTCATGGGAATATGCTTTTGTGGGGGCAACTGTTAGGACATTTTTTGTAAATAGATGTTAATATTTCTTAATCTAGGGATATGAAAAATAACAGGAGAAACTATTGACAGACAAAAGTGCATGGCATTGAAAACAGTTAGTAAAGTCCAATGCATATTCTAAGAACTCTTCCTGGCCTGTTGATCTCTAAAGACTATTTTCAATTTTTTAAGTTTTTATGGCTACTTTTCAATGATTTTTCGGAAATAGTAGATGACATTATGCATGTTATGAAGTTAAGAATGAATGCTTTACATAAATGAATGGAAGTTTTCTTTGTGAATAATTTTTTCAGAATTTTTACAGTGTTTTTTCTTTTAAAAAGCAGACAATAGGGATATTTGGAGAGATTAAAACCGAGAAATATGAAAGGATCTATTCAGTTTTACAAAAAATCTTTCATGATACTCTCATCCATTTTATTTTCTAGCTCTCTTTGTAATTAAAATTGTTTCTCTCTTGTGTGTGTGGCAGAGTTTGTGTAGTGCCTAGTCTGGAGTAGCTTCTCAAAAGCACTGATTGCCTTAATAATATTAGTGTATATAAACTTGAAGCATGGTGTCCAAAACGTAGTGTATATTTTTGTTATATTATTATTGCTGTTATTCTTATGACTGCTTTTAAAAGGAAAGCTATCAGCCTTTTGATGTTATCTCATTTAGCTTATGCTTTTATAAAAGATTTGGGAAATATATAATTTACCTAGTATAAATTTAAAGTAATATGAGTTGGTGAAAAGACATTCTAGAGGCAAACCAACAACAACAGTACTGAAATTCATTAAAGTTTGGATTAGAATTTGTTTTTTTACTATATATAGAAAGCTTGAGATCAAATAAATTCTATTCCTGTGACACATGTGGAATTTCTCTCTCTGAAGATGTTGTCAGCTTATTCACCTATATGACCCCCTAAAAGAGGAAGTACATCCTGATGAAGTACACCCATGAGTCACAAAGCAGAGACTTGAGTCCATTATGCACTCTTTTAGGATTTGTAGATCTGCAACACTGTTAGTGGTTTCTTTAGAAAAGAATTCCATGGAACTCTACATTCTTTTATTAAATGAGTCCAGAAGATTTTCTACTTACCCTTTCACTTTTAATAGCCCTTTTGTGTGTAATCAGCTTCTCAAGAACTGGAATTTTTAGAGTATATCTTCTTTATTTTATGAGTTTCACTTGAATGTTTCTCACTTCATGGAGACTCATCTGATTGAATGGTAACATTTTGTATTCAGGCAGTAAGGGATTTAGTAGTGAAAACATTGTGGTGGCCATCCAAAAAATAAGATTTCTGATACAGTTTATAGTATATTTTTCTCCTTAAAGTTAACAATAAAGGAATGGTGTATCTTCTTGGCTCCTCTGTCAAACTGTGGGGTAATTAAATCATTGTATTATTTGGGAAGAAAGAAAATGGATGGGCATAGATTAAATTTGTAAATGGTGAGCTACTTCAAATACAACGAGGATCATTTTATTTAGTAACATATAGGTCGACTGCTTAAAATTATATAATTTTTAAGCCTTTAAATATTTAATTTCTGGGTCAGCTGATTAGTCAAAAGAGTAGAAGCTAGAATAAATAATATTTGCCTTAGTTTCATTTTAGGAAACACTACTTTCCATATCTGCATAGCTTGAGTTAGTTGCCTTTGGGTTGAAATTTAATGATAATACTCTGACAATGTCAATGATCTTCCTCTACTATATTTTGAACCTTGAAATACATTGAGACAAATTCCAGTAGGGCTAACATATTTTGTTTTTCTTAATTTTTTCTGTATTTCAGGATCAAATTTCACTCCTCTGTTATACTCTTATTCTTCTAGATTTGTATGTACAATTTATCAAATGCTATCTTTTAGCAGGTAGCCTTTCAATCTTGTGTAATATAATATTATTATTGCAGATAGCACAAATTAGTAGTTAACAGTACACTTTTATGAATGACACTTTCTAAATTTAAGATACCATCATTCTGTTCTATCAGTGCTTTGGAAGATTGTGTGGATATGGGAAGTTTTCCTTTAATAAAGAAAGATTATTATGTCTTCTCCTTTATCTGGTGACACTTAGCTCATTAAATCTTTGAAATTATTAACTTTAAGAATGTATATAAAATGCTTAGCAAAATGTATTACACAGTAAGCACTCCTCAAATGGTTTATATTATTATTATGTATAACATGTTTATAGCTATTAGTGATATTTAAAATACCAATAATAGTGTAATTAGTACAATGCCTACTAGTAATAAATAATAAATATTAATTATAATAATTAATTGTTTTTTCAGCAAATTTTTTATTAACAAGTAATAAGAGGATAATGGAAGGAATGTTATAATACATTCTATACTACAGTAAAATCAACTAGTCAAAACATAGCACAAAATACATTTAATGTGAAATAATTTAGTTAAAATTTACATACCATATGATTGTGGAAAATGTCTAAAAGGTTAACTTTAATAATCTAGAAAAGTTTTATGTTTTTTATGGCTCTGATCTTTAGTTATTTTCCAACGATAGAAGTTAGAGATTAATCATTTTTCTTCTACTCCTAATGTTTTCTCAACTGGAAAATTAAAGAGATATCAACAAAGTATCACTTGATTAATTATCAGATGATCATTACAGAGACTGAGTGCCCTCAGGATTAAATATCTTTTCTTTCTCTCCCACAACTGTCATGATTACTAGCCAAATCCAAGTTAGAGAGATACTAGAGAAGTACTGAGTATTTACTAAGTACTTACACATTGTATATGTAATACAGGTTTCATAGATAATCATCCCTTTAGTAATGACTGGAATTTAAGGAGGTTGGCTAATGTATTCAAGATCACACCAATAATAAATAGTGGAGTTTGATTTTAAATTGATGGCTGACTGACTCTAAACTCATGCTTTTTCACATTGCTTCTTTCACTCGACCTAAGGAAATTGCCAAAAGTTTTGGTCATAAGCTTAACCTCGCTTTGGATTTTTGAGAACTCCAAGCTGCCACCCATGGCTTCCTATTTTTAGTTATTTAAATCTTTGAGGAAGAGCTCTAGAGATAGAGAGGAGATAGAGAGAGGAAAGAAAGGAAGAATATAAGGGGGAAATAGTGAACATTTCTCCCCAGTTTCCTCTCCATGATAATTTTACCTTTGTTCCCTAGAGGAACAATGTGAAAGTTCTACTTTCTTGAGAAGTATAAAACTGCCTGGATTAAGTACCTTCAAATCAGTGATTAACTAGCAACTCTAACCCTGAATTCGGAATCTTTTATTTTTCCTTCAAAAGGTAACTCTTAAACCATCGCCTCTACTTAATCTGCATATTGTACTGAGGTTATTTATCTTCCAACGTTTGCAAGTTCCCTTAGGAATACCCTTAGCAACTGCCTTTCCATACAAACTGCCTGGGAAAGTTTAAGGGGATCAAATCCCTTGTAACTAAACAAAATAGGGCTTTTGAATAGAAATTTAATAGCAAATTAGATTGGCATCATTACAGGAGGATGAATGAAACTTTTGTTTTCTTTATATTTACAGTAGAAAAGTCAACTAACTCTCCAATATACAATGGGCTGGAAGAAAGATTTTTTTTGGCTTATTTTACAATGTATCTTGCTTTCACCACATTCTGTCAACTTCCAGAAAAAATGTAACCTCCAAAACAAATCTTAAACCTGGTCTCTCTCACCCATTGCTGCTCCATGTTTCCTAATGGAGTTTTTCCTTGAAAGGAGTTTTCATCAGAAGAAAGGAGTCTCCTCCTTCTCCAAATACAAACTCTACTACACAGGAGAAAAATGTGTCTATCGTTCTCTGTAAACTAGGGCTTCTACTTTTTTTCATCTCTACATAAAAGTTTTTCAAATGTCTTCCATCCACCAGTCCTACTGAGAGAGGGCATCAAGGACAGGGTTTGCAATGGTAACCTCTTGTTTCACCCACAGACCCCTACTTTCCTCCCATTTAGCTACTTTTCACATAATGCTTTTTTTTTTCACAAAAAAAACTGAGAAAAAATTATATCTAAAATGTTTATGCTCTATTTTTAATAAAGGGCCTCAGTCAATGACTAAAGACAAAAAGTTGACTTTTCTTTATCAGTACTCCCTATCACAATAATTCTGCGAAACTGCTGCATTCTTTTCTGACCTTCTCTGTGCTTTGGACTTTATGCCATAGTTGAGGGCTGTATTTCATCAATATTTCTTTTCCTTCTATTCCTTGAAGCTACATAATTTGTTCGGCAAAATACTAAGAATGAAATATCCCCTGCTTTATAGATAGTTTTTATACAACATCTTTTTTAATTGTGTAAAGTCTGAGAATGGTGTTGTGTCTAACGAAATATCTGATAAAGCCAAATGGTAAATAAATTCTCATTTAATTGATAAAATTAATTTGGCTTCTCCATAATAAAAGTATACTTGTATTAGAAGTCTACTTAGTTTAAGGAGTCACATTACATCTCCATGACTCAACATTCCCCTTTGAGGCACTGGGGGAAAAATCCAATAATAATACCAAAATAAAATAACTTTGATCCTCAACAATACTATCCATTGTAAACTGATGCCACCCAGAAAGATATAAGGAAACAGCTGGCTGAAACTACAGTTGAAACATCTCTGGAATTAACAAATAAAGCCAATTTCTGGATAACAAGACAAATGGATATAGTCAGTCTTTGAGTGATTGGGAAGAAGGTGAAAGATGAGGTTGAGAGATCCTTACCATTTGCCTACATAATTAATTACATTTGCCAATAATGCTTTCAGTGATATTCATAAAGGTCTGAGGTAAATATTAAGTAATCACATATAGTAATTATTTATTAGTGCATGGGTTTGAGAACAGTTGGTAGTAAAGAAAATTTCTGTAAATAAGTATAATTTACACAAAAATATATGAACTCTTAAACAAAAGATGATCTTTTGTATTAACTCACCAATATAGTCTCCTACAATTGGTCCTTCCAAACACTAATATTTTATTTTTATATGGATAGCTCTTGCTGTAATTTCATAGGTCTTTAAACTTTGTAATATTCAGTTCAATGAACATCGTGGAACTCATAGTGTGTATGTGTGTGCAATAAACTATATTAACAATAAATGTATATGATTTATTATAATATGCTGTTGAATATTCATTATCCTTAGGGACTATTCATTATCCTTAGGGAAAGAAAAAAATTTTAATTTCTAGATTAGTTTTCTGTTTATTCTTTCATCTCCAGAGCTAGTGAACTCATTTAAATTATATCCTAAATATTCTTTATCCTGACTACCCACAACTACATAATTCTGTGATATAAGGGATTAGTTCCATCTTTATTAAAATTTCAAATTTTATTTTAGATACAGGGGGTACATATGCAGATTTAGTCAATAGGAATATTGTGTGATGCTGAGGTTTGGAATAGGAATCCCACCCTAATTACTATGGTAATGAGCACAGTACCTAATAGGTAGGACTAATTTATATTCCCACCAACAATGTGTAAGCATTCCCTTTCCAGCACAACCATGCCAGACCAGCACCTGTTGTCTTTTGATTTTTTAACAACAGCCATTCTGACTGGTATGAGATGGTATTTCACTGTGGTTTTGACTTGCGTTTCTCTGATGATTAGTAATGCTGAGCATTTATTGACAACAGTGGCAACATCAATAATTAGACACAAAATGAATGAACTGCGGTGATGGCAGTGATATGAATGAACCATAACATAACCTGTAATTCTTAAATTCCAAACATCTCTCTCTATTCTGCCTTTGGTGGCATTGGCAAATTTGTTCTTCTCTCTAAAGCAGAAAGAAGTAACTTCCTGCTTTTGATGTAATAATACCAATAGATTTCTAATTTCTTTCCATTTAATTTTTTACAATAATGTATTAGCTTCTTTCCACATACATGTGCTTTCAGTTATATTGAGTCATTTGGTTTTGTTTTGTTTTTTATGATTCTAAAATTTCTCATTTTTAATCTTCTAGGCTTTATCCTTCCTAAACATCCTTGGAATTGTTACTCATTTTGTTACTATCATGGCTTTTTTCCCAAAGCCATTATTAATTTGCATAATTAAGGTTTTTTAATGGTTCACTTTATAAT
This sequence comes from Theropithecus gelada, assembly GCF_003255815.1. Taxonomy (NCBI): domain Eukaryota; kingdom Metazoa; phylum Chordata; class Mammalia; order Primates; family Cercopithecidae; genus Theropithecus; species Theropithecus gelada. The sequence goes on along the minus strand of NC_037669.1, from coordinate 34,600,727 downwards.
ATTTGTCCAAATGGTCATTTGTGCACTCAAAAAATAGTTAAAGAGAACCTATAATGTACCAGAACAGTAGAATCTCACTGTCAAGGAGCAGATGAAAGGATTACTGGTAAAAATATGTAGGGAAAAAGGGAAGAATGTTACAAGGAGAGGTATGGGCAAAATGTAAAGTTAGAAATTGAATTAAAGAGTTAGAATTCTCATTCGTTCTAAAATACTCTTCTATTTGAAAAAACTGTACTTCAGTCATGTCAATTTAATAGTTGACTGTTACACTCAGAGATCAACTGAGAATCATACACCAAAACTCCAAGAAGAGGTTTAGTGAAATTTCAATACCTCTGGGGAAGTTTTTCACTCTTCCTTATGGGTTAGATACCTTAAAATGGTGATTCACCAATCAAACTGTGTAGATTTATGTTTTATAGTAAGGAAAACATGTCTAGTACTTTCTGAGTAACTGAAGATTAGCCACACAAACAATCCTTTTCCCACTATTGCTTCACTCTGCCAAAATGCATTCAGGTGAATAAACTACAAAGGGATCATTTGATTGAAGAACATGCAACACAGCATTTGCTGTTCCCCTGTGTCCTATATCAGTTCCCAGTCCATTCTACAAGAAAGGGATTTTCATCAGAGGGTTTCTTTGTTCCTTATTAGAACTCATTTCATTAACAATGGAAAAGGAAGAAAATTATTTAGAACAAGAAGTCATCAGCACAACAAAGTAGCACATGGAGCAACTAAGGAAAATTTTGCAGCCTCAAAAGAGGAACACTCATGAAGGAGTAAGCATGTTCCAACCATATGTTTTCATGTAATAGTTTACAAATGTATCCAACTACATAAAAACTAAAATTAGCCATGTTGGCAGGAAAGATGACCCCCTTTCTGAACAGTGAAGAGTTTAGCATATTTATTTTTTATATAAAAGGAGGGGTGATTAATAATGTTACAAGAGGCCATAAAATATTTTTCCCTTAAATTTCTGCCTAGCTAAGATGTGTCGCTTAAGTCAACTGAAGTCTAATTCAAATTTTGCAAACTTTTGATATATCAGGTCAAGTGACATTTACTAAGACACATAGATAAATACTGCATCCTGTGTATTCTTCTGAAATTGCTTACAGTATGTTCTAGGATTGCATTCCAAAATCTCTGAAGTAAATGAGTAGGGAGACAGTAAAAAAGGACTAGGCCATATTCACTTTTTTTCCTTGGAATTCATTTATCAGTTGAATTTTAAACCTGGAAGGTTGAAACAAATGAGTCTTAGAACCCAAGGTCACCGAGTTGTAGAGCTATTACGAATTAACTTAAAAGGTTTTTAGAAAATAGCAAGCTTGATTAGCTTGTTACGGCTAAATATTTAAAACTTAGGTTTGCAGGCTTCCAGACTTTTTCTGATCTCAACTAGACATCGGCAATCAGGAAAAGTGCTCGTTTTGTGGTACCCTAACTACTGCCATTCTCCTAGACAAAACTTCAGAATATCAGTATGCTCTATTTCTCACAAATGAAATTCTCACACTACCACCTACAGCCCCACTCCACCAAAATTTTCCTTTTTTCACCCTGAACAATTTGTTCATTCCTAGATTGCCAATATCAGTTAAGTGTTGATCATATTCTAGAACATCAAAGTAATTAACAATAAGGTGTGAAGGAGGTTTACAGGTTCACAAGGCAAATTTGCATTTTAAAAGAGGGGCTTGTTAAACACAAATGAAGTTCTAATAGGCAGAATGTGTGAAAGATATTTTTTTCTCCAAGAGATTGGAGAAGATTTCTAATGCTCTTTTTCAGCCCTGAGATATTAAGTACCACCACCTTGGGAATCCTTTCCCCTCTTTAGTCTCTTGCCAGCCACTTCTCTTTTTACCCTACCACCTTTGCAAGTAGAATATATTTAAAATAAAGGATCATCAGTGAGACAAAGAATTAGTTGATAGAACCTTGTGTATACCTGAAAATCTTGAGGCCTCAAACTAAGTAATACAGACTTAATTCTCAGAGTAGTCAATTTAAACAAACAAAAATGGCATGCATAACAGGATTAGCACTTTCTACCAGTTAATTTGGAGGGATAATTTATGAGAGCATTTTCTATAACTACTTCAAAGTTTTAAAGAAATGTCTTTTAGACAATGACAGTGAGTCTTTTTTAAAAAATTAAATTATTTGATTACATTCATATAAATAAAAAACTAAAGATACCCTCCATATGCTTTTTGATGTCATGTAAACTAAGAGAATTGAATCGGAACACCATTTTTTTTCCCTAATCAAATTAAGATTTCAGAAAAGAAATACGAAAACATCAGCAAAAAGAAAGGGGAACGTGTCTATAGAGATCTCGGAATCTCTTTTTAAAATTTAGCTAGTAAAAATAAGTAGAACAAAGTAAAATAAAATCTACCTAGTAATTAGAAACTCTTTCTGCCTTACAAACTAGTCTTTCTACTCCAGCCACTTTTCCCCTCAAGTTTCCCCTTCCTTCCAAGGAAAAATTATCTATATAAGGAACCCTATTTTATATCTATATAAGAAAAATTATTCTTATAACTATACTAGAAAAATTATCTATATAAGTGGTATGTATGATACCACTAACAAAACTATTCACAAGAATTTTGTACTTTAAATTTCAGCCTTTTAGTCTTTGGCCTTGGTGTACAAGATCTATAGTCTTTCTTCTCTAGATCTTTTAGGCCATCAGTGTCCATGCAGAGATGTCACCCAGAAATATTGTGGATCTGTGTCAAAGGTGATTATGCTACCACATGCTTGGCCAAATTTTTCTACAGTCTATAAAAGTGTCATAGAAGTTGAAAAGGGAAAAACTATCATTATTTATAAAAAGAAATAATAGTAACTGTTAATAACTTACAGCTTTTCATAGCATATGTAGTTCTTCCCTTCTGGTTTTAAAAATATTTTTAAACACATTTTAGAAAGGGTTAATAATAATGTTCACAGAAATTATTTAAATTTTCACACTGAGTAAACAGTAGAATTAGAATTCAAACCTAAGATTCAAAGAACTTTATTTCAGATATTGTACTTCTTTCTCCACCACAAATTTTAAGGGCATATGTACTTGCTTGTATAAAATAAAGCTTAAAAAATGACCTAAAATTAGAAATCCGAAATAATTCATAGAAATTTTGTTGTCATCGTAAAATAAACTTTTTAGATAGCAGGGTCTTTCTGATTAAAGTTCTGAGATTAAATTAATGATATTTTAGTTTATCTCTTTCTTTTTATAGAAGTTGGCCAGTAGAGTCTATTTTAATTTGTCCTAAATAGAATGATTATCACTGTAAATGGTGTTATGAATAACTTTTTCAAAGCTTATATACAGAGTAACCCCATAATTTATCATCCAAACTAGGACACTTTTGAGAGTGAAAGTGAACACTACTAATAATTGTGCCTGGGTCATTGGAACTGAAATTGGAACTATCCTGTGTAGACTGAGAGGCATGGTTATCCATAATTCTGAGTCTGACAGTGATGCTGTTTTGAATGAAAAAGTCCAGCAGAATGAAAATCCATGTATGTTACCTATAACTTGCCTTCATTCCACAGTTCCCTTGAAGTTGGTTCTTAAGCGCTATAAGCATTATTGAATGATTCAATCTCACACTCCACCCAAGAGATAGCAGAATGCTGGTGCATTCATTCAAGACCAAATTAGAAGGAAGAGTGCCACCTGCTGAGAATCAATCCCCCCGCCCTGTCCCTGTAGTTTTTGAATAACTTGGTAGTTGGGAGCTTCCATGCAAATTTAGACTATTCACAGCCCAGACTGTTGGACGAGAAGACATGGTCTATGCAATATCCCCCAGTAAACCTTAGTCAACCTTCATAGAGGTCTAAGTGATAAGCATTAAACCAACATTTGAAATGTTAAATGGGAAAATCCGTTTGGCGGTTAAATTATTTTTATAACTGACCAAAATAGTGTTGTAAAATGAAAGCCTGTTAAGTTAGTAATTGATTTAAAAAAAAAAAAAGTAAACTACTAAAAAAATAGAGTTTTGTACATCAAAGCTAAATTTGACAGTATTAGGACTGTAATTAATCTTAGAATATCTTCATAATGGGCAACAAAATAAATATTATCTTTTGAAAACAGATACTGTTTATGAGAACATATTGCTATGTGCCATCCATGTGACATGCTGTCTTCCAATTCTGCCTGTGAAATGCTCCATTGAAAGGTGACCCAAAAGTGTTACATGTGTAAACAGACTAACACTATCAGAAAATGATAGAGACAGAGAGGGAGAGAGATATGAACTAGTATTGCTAACTATTGCTAAATTATTGCTAACTATTGCTAAATTATTGGGAAATTCTTCAAATAAGGTTACTTATCATCCACCTAACTTAAAAAACATTTTCCCAGTTGTTATAAAGTTCAAATTAATTTGATTTGTTCCTGAAAAAAATGTCGGTTTGCTTACGATTTAAACTTTTATTTAAGGTAGAAAGTTTCCCTTCTGAGCAACAATTTGCACGCTGAAAGTGGTAAAATCTCTAGGAGAGAAAAAAAAAACTAATGAAACTTTGTTGTGGAATAGTTCACAAAGACATACAAGATGCATTACATAATGCAGCCCTTTGTTTGTGGAGCCTCTGACAGAATCCTGCAGTTTTAGCTCAAGCTGAAAGCTGCCACCAAAGTCCTCCCTAACTCCAGACAGCTCTGAGTCTTTTTCCCCACCTCCTGCCATAATTACTCTGGCTTCTGATTAAATCACGCCTTATGTTCAAGGTCACTAACCTAAAACGACCCAAAGCTATTCATTTCTCTCCTCAACAGTTCCCTACTACTTACTTGTAATATTTGGAAGGCTTAAAAATAGCTTCTGTCCCAACTTATGTAGTCTTTTCTCCAAAAGCAAATGATATAATAGTTTCCTAAGTCATGGATTCAAACCTCAGGTGAAAAATTTTAGAAATAATTAGCATGCTAATGAGCCTGTAGCATTGGGGCGAATCACAGTCATACAACCTAAAGGACAGAGAAGGAGTCTTATTGCTAGTGGTATTTGACAAATGCTAGTTCCTCACTTAGTTTCAATAGAAGTAGAACTGCATAGTACTGTCTTCATGTTTAATAGAAGACTTGTTTATATCATCTCTTCTTTAAAACATTTATTGTTTGGGGGCTTATTCTACTGTCTTATTTCTTACTTAAAATATGTTGCTATTAATTTTGGAAAATATTTAAAAGTTTGCTCTTATTGTATATAATAATTGAGCTATAATTATATATAATATGTATATAATAATTATATATTGTGTATAATGAGCTACATTGTAACAAATTCTTGTCATATAATTTTTTATTATAGACTCTAATTTTCCTTTTTTTGACCTGGTTTAATCCTCTTTTCTGATAATAATCCAAAATCCCCCCTTCCTTTCTATGTGAGAATTTCATTACATATAAAAGTCTAGCATATTTAATCAAGATGTGAAGCAAATGAATGTTTATTAAGTGCCAAGAATGTGACCAATGTCTGTTATCTAGTTAGGAAGAACAATTTGGTGAATTCAAATTATGAATGTTGTTATTATTACTTTGGTTAGAAATGTGTTCAGCAGCAGGTAGCAAATCCTGACTTGAGTGGTTTAAACAAATAGAGATTCAGTTTTCTCACCTAATAGGAAGTCCAAAAGTTGAGAGGTAGGGAATTCCTGGTATGTGATAAAGTCTGTGCTGACATCTCTGGGATTCTTTTTGTCTTTCTTTCTTACTTGTCGCTTTATGATCACAAAATAGCTGCCACAACTCCAAGCATCATGTCTATGTTCAAAGAGGGAAGGAGGAGGAAACAGAAGGATTGCCTTTTACCTTCCTCTTTGTAACGGGAAAAAAAAGCTTTCTCAGAAACTTGCCTCTCAAGTGGATTGCCACATAGATCTTATTGGCTATAATTGAATCCCTAGGCCACCCTTCTTTGCTAGGGAAGCAAGCAAATTAGAGAATACACTTGTCATAATTGGCTTATAAATTTCAAAACTCATCATCCAGCACTGAGCACATTGCCACTCTGCACAAAATAGAGGTCTGCGGCTAGGAAGAATGAGGGAATGGAGTTTGGGTAGGAAATAGTGCCCACTTCCACTGTAATAGTGAGGGGGAAAGGAAAATTAGCATGGGCTATAAAAAGTAAAAATTAATTTATGGAAGAAGCAGAACATAAGCTGGACTATAATAAAGGAATTCAATCAATAAAATAATGGTAGGATACTCTAATTATAGAAAGAATAAAAACTTAAAAGCAGGAACATATGTTATATGTGGTAAGTGGCCACTATATAGTGAATTCCATTATTCTTTGAAAATAGGAAATAAGTCTTATTTGTATTTTATTCCTACTGTCTCACACATAGAAGGTGCTTATTGAATCATAGTAAGTAAATGAATAATATTCTAATCCAGAAGTCTAGACATAATTTAAGAAATCATGGAGATAGTAGAACAGAAAATTTAAAATTAGGTCTCCTGTGGGAATACCAAAATAAAGGGAAACACTAACATAGTCTGCATTCACCACAGAACACTTGTTGGGAAGTACTGGAACCTAGGATGCCTAAGCAAGACAGGGCGAGTAATGGAGGCTGAAATACTAAGTTAATAATTTGAATTTGATCTGTGAAACCCCAATTATATTTCTAGAATCATGTTTTTTAAAATACACAAACAATAATCTTTAGCTATCCAGCCATTTAAAGCATCAAGCCTACTGCTGTCTCTTGCTCACTTTTTCTCCATGTTCAGTTCTCTGTGATCTCCAGGAAAACTTTGGAAAAATAAAAAGTAGTGTATTGGAGATCTCTACTGCAGAATAATAGTTTACAGTTATTCAGTTTTTGTTCTACTCCAGTCAAGAAGATTCCAATCAAAAGGATCCTAATCAAGGGGATTATTATATCATTTTAATGAATTAATCCCTTTCTTGTTATAGGCGTTTCTCTGTCTCTTGTGACAGTTTTTGGCTGAAAGTCTATTTTGTATGATATAAGAATAGCCACTCTTACTAGCTTCGGGTTATCATTTGCTTGGAGTATATTTTTCCACCTTTTACTTTGAGTCTATGTTTGTCCCTAAAGCTAAAGTGTGTTTTTGTTTTGTTTTGTTTTGTTTTGTTTTAGCAGCATATGGTTAGTCTTCTTCTTAATCTATATCTATTCAGTCAGTTTGTATCTTTTGATTGGGGAAGCTAATCCATTTACACTTAATTATTAATAGGTGAGAACTTACTATGCCATTTTAAAATTATTGTCTGGTTGTTTTGTAGTTCCTTTGTCCCTCTGTTGCTGTCTTTTTTGTGATTTGATTATCTTTTGTAGCAATATGCTTTGATTCCTTTCTCTTTATCTTTTATATATCTACTACCGGTGTTTTGCTTGTATTTACCATAAGACTTCCATAAAACAACTTATAATCATCTATTTTAAGGTGATAGCAACTTAAATTTGATCACATACAAAATCTCTACTCTTTTACTTCTCCTGTATACACACTTCATGTTATTAGTGTCACAATTTACATCTTTTTATACTGTGTATCTATTAACAAATCATGTTATTATTTTTATAGTTTTGTCTTTTAATGTTTATACCAGAGTTGAAAGTGATTTACACACTATCATTAGAGCACTAGAGCTTTCTAGTATTTGACTATATACTTAATTTTTTTGGCAAGTTTTATACTTTCATCTTTTCATGCTGCTGATCAACATCCTTTCAGCTTAAAGAACTTTTCATGCAAAGCAGGTATAGTGATGGTGAACACCCCTCAACATGTCTGTCTAGGAAAGTCTTTACCTCTTCTTTATTTCTGAAGGATAGCTTTTCTGAGTATACTGTTCTTGGTTGACAGGTTGTTGTTGTTTTTTGATCTTCAGTACTTTGAATATGTCATCTTACTTTCTCTTTGCCTGTGAGGATTCTGCTGAGAAATTTGCTGACAGTCTTATGGGGACTCCCTTGAATGTGATGAGTTGCTTCGCTCTTGTTGCTCTCAAAATTCTCTGTCTTTGACTTTTGACAATTGGATTATAATTTAATTTAATGTAGATCTTTGGAGTTCTTTGGACTTCATGAATCTGGATGTTGATTTTTCTCCCCTGATTTGGGAAGTTCCTTGCCATTATTTCTTTCAATAGGCTTTCTACCCCTTTCCCTCTCTTCTCCCAAGAATTCCCTAATGTGTTTATTGATTCACTTGTTGGAGTCCCATAAGTCACTTAGGCCTTCCTCACTTTTCGTCATTCTTTTTTCTTTGTATTCCTGACTGCATAATTTCAAATGATCGGTCTTTGTGTTCACTGTTTCTTTCTTCTGCTTGATTAGGTCTGCTTTTGAACTCCTCTAGTGAATCTTTCTGTTCAGTTTTTGTGTTCTCCAGCTTCAGTAATTCTATTGGGTTCTTTTTTATTGTCTCTATCTCTTTATTTAACTTCTCATTTTATTCTTGTATCTTTTTCCTAATTTTATTTAGCTATCTCTCAGTGTTCTCTTGTAACTCACTGGGCTTCTTTAAGACATCTATTTTGCATTCTTTGTCAGTTAATTCAGGGATCTCTGTTTCTTTCAGGATGGTTATTGGAGATGACTCTTTCTGTTCCTTATAGATTTTCTTTGTGATCCGTACATTTGAAGTAGCAGCTATCTTCCCAGTCTTTATAGACTAGTTTTGATGAGTAGAGACCTTTACCAGTTCATGGTGCTTAATATGAGACAAGATAGAGACAAACACCTTGGGGAGCACAGTCTAAGACTGGGGCAAGGCCCTTTACACTTCTTTCCTGGCCTTCTCAAGGAAAAGGCTCAGTTCTGCGCTTTTTTCTTATTATACAGAGCAGTGCCAGCTGCAAAAGGATGCCTGCTCCTTTTGTTTTTTGCTAACTAGCCCTCAGAACCAAGTTCTAGTGGTCGTACAAGGTGAAATGGAAACTGGCTTCACAGACGGCACTCTGAAATGCTGAGAATAAGGCCCCCTTCATTCCCTTTCCTCCCTCGTCAAAGAATAACCTCAGTTCTGCCCCTATTCCTACTCTTGCAAGGCAGCTCCAACTGTAAGGAGTTGCCTTCCTCATTTCTTTGTTCCTGCCCATCCCTGGGAACAAAGTTCTACAGGTGCATCAGTACTCAGTATGAGGTAATATAGGAACTGACCCAGCAGAGGGTTCTCTCAGAGGCCAGAGGCCAGGAAGCCAGATGCACACTCTAATCCCACTTTCTACGGCACAGGAGAAATCATGAGCTGAAGCAATCCTCTCAGTGATGCGCTAAGCCAGTCTGGGGGAAGTAGTGACATGACATTCTAAAGTGAAATTGCACTTTTAACCCATGCAAATGCAACTGCTTTCAGTTTGGGATCCTCTAGGGTACCTCTACTTCTCAGCTACAATCTGAATATATTTTCAAGGTGTTTTGGTTCCAACATTGTTTTATCAGTATTTCTGTGGAAGAACGAAAGGTAGAGTTTTCCACTCTGCCATTTTGCTGACTTCACCCCTATTATTTGTTAAGACATTAATTTTACTTGAAAAAAAATATGCCATTTGAACTGGCTGATAGACAAAGTGTTAAGATATGCACCACTCAGTAACTTGGCATTTCTAACATGCCTATGGGTCTATAGCTATTTGATTACGTTACTTGTTACTTTAGGCTTCAGCCTTCTTGATTAGGTTAGGATACATCAGATTATTTGAGCTGAATAGTGCTTCTTATTTTGACAGAAGAATATCTATTTTGTTTTAATTCAGTGATGTATTTTCAGTGGCGGATCTTTAAAATAACTCTTGTAAAACTTGTTATATTTTTAGTATTGGACTTAGATAAGTCACTTATCTGGGCCTCAGTTGTATCATCTGCAAAAAGAGGCAACAGGATTTAACATGGTCTCTAGTTAATTTGAGCTCTAAACTTGTGCGATCTCATTTTTCATTTCAATTCAACATATGTTAATGAATGGAATACTTACATAATGTAAATCAATGAGGTAGAACCTGAGTGGATACAGAGATGAATGTGATTCCTTCATGCAAATAGCTTATAATTTGATGCCTTCAAAATTGAGATGTGTATTCCCCAATACATCCTAGTTCCTTATGTTTGACATGTCATTTATAAATAAGGGTATATTATTTATTTTTTGAAGTGGAAGAAATTTATTTCCTTGTTACTATTTTCATCTCTAGATTTGGAGAAACAAAAATGGGGTCTAAACTATCATTTTAATAATATTGTGCATTTGTATTTCACCTTCATTGCCAAGCATTTAGAAGATTCTGGAATCATTTTCTTATCCATCACTAAAGTAGCCCAGTGCGAGTAGAAAAGGACAGTTATTCCCCTTTTAGTGATTAGAAAACTGGACCTGATTTTTCTGGAGTTATATAATATGCCACTGAATGAGAACAGATAAAAATGCAGGAACTCTCAAGACTGCCCAGCCAGGTTCCTTTGTACGTTACAGTTTCTTTTAGTAAGTTCTGCAGAGCCTGATTCCTAAATCATCCTTCAAACCAGATTCTTTCTTATTCCCTATCCAAACAGAAGCATAGCCGTTGATGATTTCAGATATATCAACAGGAAAAAAAATTGTGGTGAAAGAATGGAATGTATGCAGCAAGAAGTGTGCTGTGCAAGCTGTGATACAGTGTACAATGTTTCAGTCTTTAGTTGGAATTAAAATTAGAAGTTGAAAAAACTTGGGGACTCCTCCATCAATCTAATCTAGAAACGTTTGACTGTAGGCCCAGAAGTCCATAATGAAACCTGCCCTTTTGCTAGTTGAGAACATCATTCTGAACATGCCACCTTGGAAACTTTGCATCAGTTCTTGGTATCACTAGAATTTTCCTATCCTGCTTTTGAGAAGAGTCAGTGTGAGAACAAATATACTTCTTTTTACAAATCTTGAAAGTAGATCCTTAGAAATAGGTGATTACATTTCCTTCATAACCTAAATCTTCCTATGTAGTAAAAAAACCATATTCGTGTTTGGTCTCATAGTTTCCTTAGTCAAAAAATTTGCATCTAAAAGCCTAGGAAAATGTTTGGCCTGCACAGTTGAATGTTTAAACAGGTGCGCACTGCACTGGTCTGGCTGAAGAAAGGTAGTCTCCTCCACTTGGAAACCCTGACATTAAGAGAATGATTCTTGTGCCAGCTTTCAGGAAAGCTTGTGAAGAAAAAGTTCCGGTGATTCTTAAGTCTTATTACCTGATTATCAGCCCACGTGCCTCGCTTCCATTCTGTATTCTCATGAAGAAATTGATTTAATAGATTCAAGATATTATTAAATACATTCTGCATTAATATTATATGTCCTCTTTGAATCCAACTGGCAATACAATAGAATTTCATTTTATAAATAACACCTTTCAAGCTAACACCACAGGGCACAGTACAAAAGAATCAAAATAGAACACAAATGCTGTAATCAAATGCAGACCCCAGGAAGGCTGATTAAAAAGGCATGTTGCTAGTAAGAACAGCCGACAGGGTAAGTATAGTGGGTCATAGCAGAAAAGCCAACAGAACAGAAGGGCAAACTAAAATAAAATGGAGTCGCCTGCCTGACAAGGACTTATGACACTCCTTTGTCATCATCTCTTTTTGAACTCAGGAATTGCAGAGGAGAGGGGGGTGTGTATGTGTGTTGGAGGAGAGAACTAAACATAGGGTCATTAAGTTTATCCTCAGTACCACACATAACACAAACAAAAGGAAATCATAAGGATAACCACCTGCAGCTGGCAGAGATGCCTACAGTGTGATTGTGAGACAACCCAACATGGCTTGCTTTGCGGACACCACTGGCTTTCAGAAAACACAACTGTGAAGTAACAAGTAGACCCCTTCCATAGTAGTGAGAACAGATAGTACTGCTGATGGCCAGATGAATGGTGAGAAGGGCGTTCTGTGGTCTTGACCTCAGTATAGTCTACTCTCCATAGAACTCTCCTCACCCAATTAGCTTTTCTGCTGTCAGCCTCTCACAGCCGTACTCCTTGCTAATGTCAGGTGTTTGTGGTTTTAAACCCTACCTCTAATTATAGAGCAAAAGTACCTGTTCCCTTCTTAAGGGAATTAGGTAAAAGTAGGGGAGGTAATTTGGAATATACTCTCTCCCTATATGTAAAACTAGTTCTAACAATGATCACAATGTCATAGTTTACCAAGTTGGTCATTTATTGATGCCTCTCTATTTAATATTAAGGGTAGAACAATATAGGACAAGAATCATAAGAAAAATTTCTAAATATGTATTTTTCTGAAAAACAGTAACCTATATTTGGCCAGGCATGTGGGTAATGCCTGTAATCCCAGCACTTTGGGAGGCCGAGGCAGGCGGATCATGAGGTCAGGAGTTCAAGACCAGCCTGACCAATATGGTGAAACCCCGTCTCTACTAAAAATACAAAAATTAGCCAGGTGTGCTGGCACGTGCCTGTAATCTCAGCTACTTGGTAGGCTGAGGCCGGAGAATCGCTTGAACCCGGGAGATGGAGATTGCCATGAGCCACGACTGCACCACTGCACTCCAGCCTGAGCAACAGAGCAAGACTCCATCTCAAAAAAAAAAAGAAAAACAAAAAAAAACCCTATATTTAAGAGCCACCCCTCCACAAAATTGTCATAGAAGAAGAAAATATGAGTTCTAGAGTTAATTAAAAAGAAAAGGAAAGAGAAAGGAAAAATGATAATTGAAGCAATTTTTACCTCAAAGCTTTTGGTTGTTTGTAATGACTCTCCTGATTACCCACTTAGTTGAGATTCTGGCGTGAGATCACTGTTGCATAAATTTAGGTCAATAGCTTAGTATTTCTGTACATTTTTTTTCTTAAGTAAATTATAAACATGTAATTAAAATGTATGTGGGCAGCACTTGGGGGAAAAGGTTATTGTACATATACTGGTACTGTAACTTTTTAAAATATTCTATTATAGGCATTTATTTACTGGCCTCTTATTTTTCTTAATTCTGACAGTATTTGCTTAACTATGTACAGGGAGTTGGTTTATTAGTAAACGTGAACAGTAGTGCAATCAGTTGAAAATATTGAATTATAATCTCTAATGTGAGTTATTTCATGAAGTGTGTGAGCAAATAATAATGTCTGTGCCAGTTACCAATATATTACCTCCCATTGCCTCCTTCCAAATGTAGTCCTCCTTGCCTGCTCGGCAAAAATGTATCTGGATTATTTGAATATTTTTTCTTTGCTAGCTGGTATGAGGGTGCTTTGTCAGTAGAGAAAGTAGAGAGACATTGCAGAAAGAAGAAATTTTCCTTCCTGGTTGTCATGCACTACTTTGGCAGCCTCCTGCAATGCGCACGGTTTCTCCAGAGCCTGGCTTCTACAATGTAAGCAACTTTTACAGCATCTAGCTCCTGCAGCAAATGCAGCTAACCCGGTACCCAGCAGCTGAAGCACAGATAGCTTCTCTAGTACCTGGTAGGTAGCAGCTACCCCTGGCACCCACCATACACAAACATGTACACACACATTGGGCAATTTATAGCAGAGTGCCTCAGATGAGATACCTCCCTGTAAATAGCTTTCTTTGGCACCCTAGAGTGCAGGTTCTACTGATGCAGCTCCCCAGCAACTTCTCGCCATTCAATGAGTTATGACTGTGCGTTGTCTAACAAGGTCTGGATCCTGGTCCAGGGGTCCAGAAGATTTTTGTCTTGAGTCCTCCATCTAGATCTCAGCCCAGGGATGGAGGAGACTCTTCCTTGGGTATGCTATCGTAGCCCTACAAATAATGGCTGTTCCTTACATTTGTTATTCTTCTATTCTTTTTTATTTTTTGAGATAAGGTCTTGCTTTGTCACCCAGGCTGGAATGCAGTGGCATGAACACAGCTCACTGTAGCCCCAACCTCCTGGAATCAAGCGATCCTCTCACCTTAGCCCCACAAGTAGCTGGGACTGCAGGCACACACCATCATGCTCGACTAATATTTTGTAGAAACAGCATTTCACCATTTTGACCAAACTAGTCTTCAGCTCGTAGGCTAAAGACCCACCTCGGCCCTAAGTGCTGGGATTACAGGCATGAGCCCCTGCGCCTGGCCCATGTTATTCTTACATTCTTTAAAGTATTCTTTACATCTTACTAGCTACTCTCATTACTTTAATCCCCTGTTATTATTAATAATTTAAACTAAATTTTTCTATTCAAATTGCTGTATGATCTCTCTCTACAAACAGGCCCTGACTGACACATACCCAAAGAATATTAAAATAATCTATATTCTTTGGGAGTAGGAGCAGGTAAATATTATAAGTCATCTTTTTATAGAACAGATTAGTATTGGTACAATGTGCATTATCTAGGGCTGGCTATTAGATGGACAAAAAGTTTTGAGAATTTGCTGCTACACTGCAAAGTGCTACAATAATATGGTGCTATATATTAGTCTAACTGTATATACAGTTTAAAGATCAAATTTTTAAATATTTTACATGATTTTGCTGAGACTTTTTAAAAATGTAAGCTATAATGAAGCAAACAACAAAGGTTGGACTAAAAAATAATTTGTTGACCCTGAAAAGATGTTGCAAAATAATAATTCTATAATGTAAATTTGTATATTATTAATGCTAGGATAATGATAACCATCCTTTATTGAGAACTCAGAAAGTCCTCAATACTTTATATTAATTTATTGGATCCTCATATTAATTAATAGAAGTGGATATTATTATCATCCCTATTTTACAAATGGGAAAAGAAAGACTTGGTAAGGTTAAGGAACTGGCCTGAGGTGTACATATAATAATTTCAGAGCCAAAATGTGAACCTAGATCTGCCTATGAGCCCTGAATCTTAACCACTGCCCCCTGCTTCCAGAATACTGACACTGAAGCAAATGGCAAGTCATTTGTGAAAACAAACGCAGGATACTTGCTTTTGTTGGTTTTCATCAAAGATCTAGAAAAAGAAACTCTGACATATCCATAGAATGTATATAGCACACCCTGAGATATTTCTGAGTTAGCTAACCTATTACTTTTTCTTAACAAAATATGGACAAACTGGATGAACATGGTGATCAAATCCCCAGAACCAAAGTGTTAACAGTGTATCAAAACCCAGCAGCCTTTATTCAGAGCTGAATTGAAGGCAGATGAAATATTAACAGCAGTTCTAACAGCATAAAATGAAATATGAGATCCTGTATCCGAAATTATTAGTAACCTGTTAAAGGAAATGCTGAAAAATGGCAGTTACCAAATTAAAACTGGGAAACAGAGCCCAAATGGGAAATTTCAAAAACTTTGGAGGAAAATAAATGACAGATTGTCCTCTTGGCTCTTATTACTATGCCATCCTAAATCCTACTTGGCAATGGATGGTGGAGGTGAAATAAGAACTGCATTGCTGCCAGTGCTGGTCCTCAGATTTGTAGTCCTAAGTGTCTGTGATGGTGTCTGGGATTGATTGGAAAAGTAGTTGGAAGTCGGTAGCATTTTAGCTTTATCTAAGTTAAAGAGTCTGGAGACTCTTATTATGAAAGGCTTTCTCTCATTTGTGAATTGGCCCCTTTGCTCCACTTTTGGATGGCTGGCTTTCTCCATGCCCAGCTACACTAAATATTCTACATGGGAAAGCTATTTTCCTTAAACGCCTTCAGATTTAAAGCCATCTATTTGGATATGTTGGTGTTTATGACTCAAAATATCTAGCATCAAATAAAAAAAGAGAGATTACAAATACAAAATACCAAGTAGTAAATGAAGGACATATTTTTCCATTAGTAACTGAGAGCATAGAAATTACTATAAGCAGAGTTGTTGAGCAGTTGATGCCAAAGGGAGAAAAAAAAGGAAATGAGCTATAGAACCATAGAATCTTAGTGCTGGCAGAGACTATGGAGTTTATGCAGTCCTACCCTATCATTTTTCAATGAAGAGACTGAGACATGGGGAGTTAAGGGACTTGACTTGCCCAAGACACATAGTTGTTTACTGACAGTCAGGCCAAAAACATTTCCCAACTCCCAGCCCGGAACTGTACAGTTCAGCATGCTACTGCCGTCCTCTACTGAAAATTAACACTAACTCAGCCTGGAACATAGAAGAATTCAGCATCTGTGGGGAGTGAAAGAAAAGATGAATTTAGAGTGGAAATCAGTCTGGGAAAAGAAAAGAGGAAACGGATGATTTGTCATTGTGACTTGTTGGTCAAGGTTGTATAAGATGTTTTGTGTCAGTTACTCCCCTGTGCATTCCCACAAAATACAGTGAAATTATTTGGTTCTAATTCCGCAGGGTTTATATTTATATGTACAGGTTTTATTTGCTTGGCGAATTCTCCATGCACAAGTCATCTCCAGGTGTAGATTGGTTTGTGGATGGCATTGCTATTGAACCTTGTCATTTACATGGGTCTGACTTTCTTTCTCTAGCAGTAAAGTATGCTCCAGGGGAATCTTCTTCATGGGATACTCCTAACTGAGGGTCAGAAGTAGGCTTACGATGTAAGAATTATCTTCTGTTAACCCTTGTATTGTTAACCTCATGGAAAACTTGGGCCATATGTGGGACTTTTAATCAGGCTAATGAGATAGGTGAAATAATTTTCTTTGTTTGGAAGCACAGAGTAATTTGAAGTAAACCAGTAGCAAATAAGATACAATAAAAATGTCCCAATAGGATCCCCTGTGAAATAGCATTGTAGCAGTATAGATCTTCTAGTTTAGTCAAATATTTTTCAGAACAGAGCAACCAGAAATGAGAGAATCAGATAATATGATGAAAACTACAGATGGAATGCTTTGCATGAAAAGTGATTATATACAAGAGAGGGCTTAGGAGTGGGTAGGAGTAGAGTTGGAAAAGAGTGGGTAACTGAAATAAGAGAAGATAATGCTTGACCAGGTCTAGTAAAATATTCCCTGCCACAACCGCTATTCCATGAAGAGATTGAGCCAAGAGGCCTGAATAAACTAACCTTAAGTTCAGAGTTGCCATTATTGTGGGAGGCATCAGGGAGAGCACATCCGGATTTGTGTTACACAGTAATCACTGCTGGGTGTCAGCATTCATCAGCCAGATGGTCAGACCTACAATTAATCAATTAGGCTGCGATGATCAACTGGACTACGTTTTCCCCTTTGGTAAAAAGCCCTCATCATGCGGTTAAGGCCAATAACACTTTTATCCTGTTGCTTTTGGAGAAGCTTCTAAAAATTCCTCTTTTCTTTTTTGGGCCTCTAGTTACTGGACAACTGTTAGGCTCCAAGTTGCTTTGACAACATAGATACCCAAATTCAAGGATTTCACATAATAGATTTCCAACATCCTGTGTCTTCAAGTATAATGTTTAACGTACCCAGACAGAAATAATCTTTTTAAAGCAGCATTGTCAGCAGTGTTACTCAACTGATTTTACTAAAGTCTTCATATTGATTCCACTCAATCCAGTAGAACAATGCTGGAGGGGATTCTTTCACTGGGTACTTATACAGATGATATGATGTGATAATCAAATAATATGAATAATAAGCAATTTATTGAATGTTCGCCATGTGACAGGTACCGCTGTGATAAGGGTTGATGAACGTTGATTCAGTGCTTACAATGATTCCATGAGGATGACAATATTATTCAAAGAGGGAGAAACTGAGACTAGAAAGTTCATTTGCCCAAGGTTAAACAGTTAGTAAATATGTGTTGAGATGACTTAATACCCTCTGAAATGAAAGCTGAAAGTTTATTTTACATTTTCTTACCCATATACATCTGTACATCTCTAAGGGACAACATTTAGGAACTATGTGGTGGGTCCTCATTATTCCTCTTGAAAGGACTTTAAAGAAATATTTTAGTTGTGTTCCCCAAGTCTGTTGCTCTCCTTCTGTTTTCCATGCTGTTTTATTCTACATCATGTGACTTGAGATTGCTTTCTTCCGTCTTTATGGCCATTACTATCATTTCCTGACAATTATCAGTCTCCACCTTGGTATCTTCATCTAGATATGATTTCTCTAAGTCTGTTCAGATACCAAGACTTTTTTGTATCAGTTGACTTATAGAGCAATTTGCCTCCTCTGAAACAAAACGTCTATCACTATTTTTTTTTATGTTGAACCTTGTTTTTCTGTCTATTTTATTTTCCCTCTCCCCTTGCTATATTACAATACTACTGCAGAGGGAGAGGTGTTTGAAGTCCTGTTAGTGGGAACATCACTTCTTGATGGAGGTTTAATGGAGGTCTATGCTGGTCCCATTGAGTAGAAATATGGTCACAGTGTCATAGTTCCCCTGTGTTTTATCATTAACTGGTATCTCTCTTTTCTTTAAGCTCTTCTCTATCCCCTCCCAAGCTCAATTTAAAGAGTACTCCTCTTTAACCATTTCATACAGGCTATATACAGACACTGTTAACCCTAATGTACTTGAGGTATCAGACTCATAATTGTATTATTTTATGAAATATGAGGCTTTTCTTGCTATTTAACTGCAGTGCTTTGCATTTTATTTGTTTTGCTACTTACTGAATTGGGAAAACAGTGCGAAAATACTAGGATAGTATATAGGAAATCACCATTTCTTAATCACGTTTGGGAGCATGTGGAATAAGATATTTCAGAAACCTTAATGAGCATCTTTTATCCTCCAGGGCTCTACCAGCACCCTCTTTTTCTGCCTGTGGCACTCAGTTTTGTCCTTGCTATGTTTGGTAGGCAGCTTTTTTTTCTCTTGATGCTTCTTTTCTTACAGTCCTACAATCTTCACCCCAGAGCTGATGAGGCGCTTTCATTTTGACCTGCAGGATTTCTGATATTGCAGAACAGAGCCCTGCCATCTAGACCGTCTTTCTGCTTCATTTTGCTCCTGACCTAAACCCCCCTGCTATTCCAGGCCTGGCCTCTCATGACCAGAGACTGCTGACTCATCCTGGCCTGTGCCAAGCTGTGCAGTCGCTTAGTGATGTGGACAGGAGTCGAAGGACTAGAATGAGATCACTGAACTCATTTCACTTGTTGCTTACGGTACAGTCCAGCATGAGCTGGAAATGTAGGAACCTCAGCCTCCCGAGCAGAAAGAGTAAGTAGATAAAACACACCGCATCACCAAGTCCTCAACAAGCAGTAGTCGGGTGGCGGGTGGGGGCTCGCTCTATCATGGCCGTGGCTAGGGCATTCTGGTTCATCAGGAGTTTTCCTTTGTCCTCTCTTCTTCCTCTTCTCCACAGTCGTACCCTTCCCCCCTTCCCTGAACTTCCCTTCTGAAAATGTCTGGATGGTACAGCAGTGATCTGGGCAGAAATGAAATTTGGCTAATAAGCAGCCTCTGCACAAAATTCTGGAACAGTGACACTGTTGAAATTGCTTAGTTTAGTTTGTCTACTGGGAACTCACATGAACTTCCCAACAGAATTCAAGGGGATGAAATCTTTTTTGTTCTGTTTTGTTCTCCTTTCCTTTTTGATTCTCTTTTTCTTTCTGTTTTGAGGGAGGTAGTTTCAGGAGACATGGCTGCATTCTGGTGTGGTGTAAAGTTTTCCGTCGGGAGACAATAATGTACATTCCTCTGGCAGGACGGGATGGGTTTTTTTTGTTTCTCTTACTGTTGTTTATTTATAAGACATTTCCTCCCAGTTAGTGGAAGTTAGATCGTAAGAGGCTCCAGTGATTTTCCTTCCACCTCCCCTCCCTAGTTTCTGTGCTTCAGCACTCTGGAACACTGTGAACTCGACAAACTAATCAGAGCAGGGAGCTTAACAGCCAGGCCTGGACACCCTCAAGAGACTGTGTGCTGATTCTCAGTCGTCACTCCTTGGATCAGGAACCACAGTCCTGGTGAGTGGTGAGGTTCCAGAATTTGATGTGTCAAGGATTTTATTCTTGGTGTCTCTAAGGCAAGCAGGAAATAAAGGGTGTTTTTAAAACAAACAAGCAAAAAATACAATTAAAGAAATACTACCAAACAGTCAAATGGAATGATGAAGATTTTTAGCGGGCACAACTGAGAGCACTCTACGGACAATGGCAGAGCCTTGAGACTATGCTCAGGAGCAGCCTGCAGGCATAGGTTTCATACTGCCACCGATGGATGTCAGCCTTGATATGCCTAGCACACATGCTTGTTGGGGGGGAGGAAGATAGGTGAGTGGGGGCAGGGAGGTAGTATTCAAGGAGGTAGATGGGGGAAGTGAAAGTGGGATTAATTGTTCATTTGGAGTCTCACTCCACCAGCTTTCCATGCATTTCTGTTCTGAGTATTTACATTATGCTCACAGTACTTACATACCCAGCTAAGCAGGAAAGAATATCTATATTGGATGTAGAGCAAACATTCTTGCTAATACTGTTCTAAAGATCACTTTGCTAACTGGTTGCTTTTAAATGTTAGGGAACCTCCCCACACCCGACCTTTGGAAAATATGATTTGTCACACCCTCTTCTTTATTCTTCTGCATTCATAGTATCAAGCAGAAGAATGCAATGAGACTCCTTATTTGGTTCTGGGGAAATTTATCATCCTGCCACAGGAAAACTAAATGACTGTCCTCACAGTATTAAACCCAAATATAGTGTTGTCCTCAATATAAGGGACACTGGTTGAGAGTGCTCTGGGAAGCTGTCGAAGGAATGGAGTGGGGGTGGTTGCATCCTGTCTGATGTGAGACTAGCAGAGGAGTCCACAGACCAGCTTTCATAGCCAAAATGTGCCTTCCATATCCTTCTTAATAACTCATACTCTCCCTAAAAGTAGAATTCCTATTGGAATGTGTTTTTACCCTTTACCATCAGGTCCCTGCTTAGTTTCTTTTCTAGAGGTATTCCATCTTACTGAGTTTTCTCATATTCTTTCTAATTTCAAGAATCTGGTATGTTCTAAAATATTAAGTGTGGAAAAAACAAAAGAAGAAACAAAAACCAGAAAAAAAAAACATGGTGGCCATAAAAGCATTTGACTGTGTGGCAGCATCTGAAGTGAATTGCTTTTTGGAAAGAGGGGGAGTCTTTGATGTCCCCAATATGGTTCTCATAGGCTGAAACTTCCAGGAATCACAACCCAGCCTAAGGGGCACTTACTCGATGTTCTTAAATTTTAGGAGAGAGATGCTATTTTATTGTTTTAGTTGTCCTTGCTATTAACACATAGTCAGTAGATTTCTCCTAGAAGTTTAAAATACTTTAGCAATGGATGATTTTACATTTAACCAGATGTGCATTGTATGTGCCTGTTGCATGTACTCTTGTCCAAGCTGGTACAGTGATCCAGCATATTACATTGGTACTCAGCTTTGGAATTTTGTCTGCTATACTGAGTGATTCAGATTCTTAACCATAGAACTCATACATGCTCGTATATCCCAAGTTTCCTTTAGAGACTGACCTCTGCTACAGCCCTATCAGGTTTGTCAGTGGCCTCTAGGACAGAATCAGCTTCCTATCACAATTCCTATAGTTTGTGAGGCACATTAAATTCCTCAGCTGTCATTGTGATAGGAAATAGTCTCAGAGTTTTATTAGGGCTAGTATGGTAAAAGTTTAATGTTGTATTAATAGTAAAGTTTGCCTATTGTAGTTAGCTCATGTTAGTTAGTACTACACTATTTATGTGAATTTCTTGGGTAATTTTCATTAGTTATCTTGTTTTCTAAAGAAAAAAAGTTTAAAGGGAAATGGTGTTAAATGTTTACAATATGGTATAAAAAATGTAACTAGATCTAAGGCCATAACCACCAAGACCTACATAGGAGGTTAACATTCCTCAGTTAATATTCAAACTGCGCAGACTCCCAGGAAAACTATCTCATAGTCTCTGGTAGGGATGTCTATTAGAACTGCACTGAGGGCAAGCTAGATCTCTAACGCTTTGAAAACATGTTATTATTGACTGCATAGGAAATTATATAAGCCACTTTAAGCAGAGAATAGGTGAAAACACATATTTAAGAGTATTCCCAAGACATGACATTTTAAAAAAATATAATCTGCCAGAGAGGTTTCTCTTATAGTGGCTGAGATCTGGAGTTCCAAGTGGCCGTGGAAGAATTTCATGACTAAATTGAAATATATAAGAAGTCAGAATTTGATTAGTATACCTGCGATACAAAGGCAAGACAATGATGTATTTCTTTGTGTTTCAATGGCTATATTAATATTACCTATTTTTTCAATACCTTGATTATAAGCCTTCACAATGTACTATCAGTAACTCAGTTTCCTAGTGCTAACCTGGAAATTCTAATTTCATTAAATTAGTAAGGATGCATGTTGTGAAATGTATATTTCCTTGCGTGCATATTTTGGCTGTAAGTACTTCCTATACGCTATATTCATTTAATTAGGCAGTCGCAAATATACACAAATGAAATTGCTAAATAACAGAATTGTCACTACCCCAATAAGAAGTTGTTCTTTCTTATTTGTATAGAAATGGTTTTTAGTATTTATGTGATTCCCCTAAGAAAGACATATAGTTTAAAACCTTAAAAAGGAGTTGATTGCTTGCATCATATGATTGTATATGTATGTTAGCTTATAAATGCCTACATATATGCACAACCATATATCTATGTTCAACTATTAAAAATATGACCAAATTCTAGACAGGCTTACTTGCCTTTGATTTCAGTCAAATGTTTTCATCATAATGACCATAAATGAAGTATAGTTGACTTTTTGTCATGCTGACAACACCGAAAGTTTACACAAATATTTATGAACAGTATTTGCAAAAAGAAAGATGTAGTTAGCTGATAAGTTTGGTAATTATCCGTCAGCAAATATACATGTTAGCTTATCAACCTAAATTCTATTATGTACAACTTCAAAATATTAATTGCTGTATATATAAAGCAGTTTAAAATTAAGTAGAAAGAAATTAATTGATATTATCTTAAAATTGAGCATACATTTAATGAATTCATTTTATTTTATAAAACTGAGTACATATACAAATGATCCCATTTATTCTATTTTCTCAGCTATTTTACTGTATGTTAAATATTTTGATGCTGTATTTACATATTAGCATCAGCAACCATAATTTTTCTGATACCTTTTCACGATCAGCCAAATCATATCCTTGACAAGTCACACTTTTTCTCTGAAATTTTCTATAAAACCCAAATTAAAAGTGATCTGACATTGGTAGCATTTTACAAATCTATCTTCATTTAGCATTTATATATGTTTTTAATTTGAAGTTTTTCTATGTATGAAACTGCAGGTGGTTAGAGGGCAGGTTTTGTGTTTTAGGTTTGTTAATTGCTCTCCCAAACAATGTCAGATTGCCTCAGTCTGAGTGGAGAATCAATGAATAGGTGATGAACGAATGAATATCTACATGGCAGTGCATTGACAGTGAATACATCTTGCTTATCATGACGAAAGAAACGGCCGGACACAGTGGCTCATGCCTGTTATCCCAGCACTTTGGGAGGCCGAGGCGGGCAGATCACCTGAGGTCTGGAGTCGAGATAAGCCTGACAAACACGGAGAAACCCCCTCTCTACTAAAAATACAAAATTAGCTGGGCATGGTGGCACGTGCCTGTAATCCCAGCTGCTCAGGAGGCTGAGGCAGGAGAATCGCTTGAACCTAGGAGATGGAGGTTGCAGTGAGCCAAAATCACACCATTGCACTCCAGCCTGGGAAACAAGAGCGAAACTCTGTCTCAAAAAAAAAAAAAAAAAGAAAAGAAAAAGAAAAAAAAGAAACAGGTCCATGTCTAGAACACAAATTGGTAGAGTCTTCGATATCTGAGCCTCCCTAACTCCCGTGTTAGATCTTCCAACTATCTGACAGCATTTCCAACCATTTGCTAAGGTTACTTCTCTAATCCCCACAATGCTTGGGTAATTTCTGATGGAACATGGGATCTTGAATTTGCAGTAGTTCCATTAATTTTCCTGGACTTATGAGAGTGACTAAATATCCAGCTTGATCAGCTCATGTAGTCACAAAGTACCAGACCTACCTATAATGCATCACATTAACCAACAGTCTCTCCAGCTTGTCAATACTTGCTTATAGTTACTCACTGGTTCTTCCTTTCCTCAGACTCCACATCTGTGGAGGTCAGGCTGATGTCAGTTATGGAAAGGCATGAAGACTGGCTATGGATGCCCTGTGAACTAGACAGGAGAGAGGCGGGGCAGACATACAGCACAATAAAGAGCAGGGGCAAGAAGACTGGCAGCCAAATCATTTGCACTGTCTTAACAAGCACTAATTAAATGCCCTGTTTGAGGTAAATAATAGCTGAAAATAGCCTAGTGCAGTTGTTTCTCATCAATGAGTAGAGAAATTGGTGGAATCGCTTAGTGCTGTTTCATTCATTAAGCTGCAGCACACTAAGCCTTCTTCAGAGGAGAGGGGCATCAAGTCGAGCTAGCCTCTAAAGTACCATTTGCTAAATTCCCATTCTAGCACCCTAGATGGTATTCTGCTGACAAAAATCACATCCAGAGAATAACTGTACATACTACAAACTGACCCTAATAAACAATTTTAAAACCCCAAAATATTGTGTATAATAAAGCATGCTTTAATCTTACCCATTTTCAATTGTCAATCAACTTAGCAATCCCCAAACTATATCTAATTCTGTCCCCTAAACCAATTTTTTTCCTGGAGTTTATATATATAGAATATTTCTTTTCATCTCTTTATTTTCCCTACTCACTCTCTGGTAAACTGAATTCCTAGATGTAAGCAGCCATAGAAAGAAAAGTGATTCACGTAATGGATAATTAACCCTTGAACAATGGAAAGTTAACTCTCCATAGAAATGCCAAAAACTGAAATGTTTTGTTATTGAATTTATTCTCCTTTGGGAGTTAACACTAATGGAGAACATCTCCATTAGTACAAACCTGGCACCAAACAACCTGTTCATCCTTAAGCTATGAATGCTGCACTCACGTTCCAGTTCATTCTGGCAGGATTTGTAATACGATGTCCTCTTGGGTAGTCATGTACAAACCACTCTGAGGGACAAAATTATATGAATGCCTAATCCACTTGTGAAAATGAAAGAAAGGGGATCTTTTTATGAGAAACACCTAATATGGAAAGACATAAATTGTAATAAAAAGTGTTAGCACCTTCCACCTCCTGCTAATTACAGTCCTAGTCAAGAGGAAGCAAAATTATATAACAAATGTTAGAGGTACATCATGAACAAAGCGCAAAGAATTGTCTGTTCCTTTCAATAGTGAATTGAAAAAGAGTAGCAAACCTGTTTAAGCTATGTATAGTCGCTTTAATTTTGGCTCCTAACCTTTCTGGGACTCATCTATTTCATTTGTCTAATGAGGATAATAGTAACCTATTAAACTTACTGTACACAGACTGTACTGTACACAGACTGTTTCTCCATTATATTCATTAAACATGGATTTAACATTAATTCATTCATTCACCCATTTATTTTTTAGTTTAAGAGACATTTTTGGGCCAGATGCAGTGGCTCACACCTATAATCCCAGCACTTTGAAAGGCCGAGGCAGGAGGATCCCTTGAGCCCAGAAGTTTTAGACCAGTCGGGGTAACATAGCAAGATCTCATCTCTACTAATATTTTTTAAAAGTAGCCAGGCATGATGGCACATGCCTGTAGTCCCAGCTACTGAGGAGGCTGAGATGGGAGGATCCCTTATCCCTTGAGCCCAGGAGTTTGAGCTTGCACTGGGCTGTGATTGCACCACCATACTCCAGCCTGGGCAACAGAGCAAGACTGTGTATCAAAAAAAGAAAAAGAAGAAGAAGAAAAAAAAAAGAAAGAAAGAAACATTTTTGAATCCCTACTCTATGTCAGTTATTATTCTAGAAGCTAAAGATTAATTTATTAATAAATATTTATTGAGGCATTCATATTATGTACAACACTATTCCAGGGACTGGGGATACTGCAGTAGATTTTTTAAAAAACAAATCTTTGTTCTCCTAGTACTTTCTTTCTAGATAGGAGAGACAGAAGATAAAATATATTTATGTAAAATATGTGGCATTTTATCATAAATGCTATGGAGAAAATTTAAAGAGGAGAAAGGGTGTGTACATGTGTGTTGGTGTCAGGGATAAGTTTGCAATTTTAAATAGGATGGAGAGGTAGAGAGGGAAGTCTTCATCGAGGGGACAGCATTTGAGAAAAGACCTCGATGAAAGTGAAGAAGCAAGTTTTGTGGATATCTAAGCAAAAGCATTTTCAGCAGTGGAACCATCAAGTGCAAAGGACTTGGACATGAATGTATCTGGAAAATTTGAGTGATAACAAGGAAGTCTGTGTGGCAGACTCTGAGTGGGTAAGCAGAAGACTAGTAGAAGATGAAGTAAGGGAGATAAGGGTGTCTGATCACATGGACCCTAATATGCTGTTGTGAAGGCATTGGCTTTGTCATTTACGATATAAAGATGAATACAACATGGTCTCAAGTTGCTCACTAGAGGAGAGACAGATAGGGAAACAAGTTGGGGTAATCCCATTATGCTAAGTGCCATAACTGAAGGATGTTCAAGGAACCCTGGAGGCACAAAATAGTGAGTGTTCAGCTGAACGTATCTTGGAGTAGGGGATCAGAGAAAGTTTCACGGAAGAGCTGATAAATCCATGCTGGGACTTGAAGGATTTTCCCAGATGGTCAGAGGGAGGAAGAGCATTCAGTAAGGGGGCCAGCAGGGGCAAAGGCAGTTAACTAGAAATAGCATGGCAGAGCTGGGGAACACTATCACTGATGTGTAGTAGGGGAGTACAGACAAACGATGCTGTAGATGCAGGCAGGGAACAATCATGTTGGACCCTGATTGCCATGCAAAGAAGTTTTAACTTCATCTTGTGGCATTTGGGGAGCCATTAAAAGGTTTTAAGTAGAGAAGGTTAATGATGAAATTGTGTGATACAAGATCACCCTGGCAGCAGGGAGAGGATAGATTATAGGAATGGGAGAATAGAGGCAAGAAAATGAGTTAGGAGGCAACTGAAAGTGTTCAGACAGGAAACAATGAAGCCCTGAACTAGGACAATAACTGTGGGAATAGACAGAGAGGAGGAGACATGTTCAAGAGATAGGCAAAATTGACACAATTTAATAACCCTTGGGCTGGGCATGGACAGAAGGAATTTTGGATTGCTCCCAGGTTTCTGCCTCATACAACTAAGCAAGAAAAGCTATGAGGAGGAAGAGCAGATTTTGGAGGATGGGGGAAGATTACAAACTTGCTTTTGAATGTGTTTAATTTGGGGGTGTTAGGGGAGCATCCAGACTGGCAGTTGGATTTAGTCGGAATGCTGGAGATAAGTCAGGGACAGAGTTTGGCAGTCATCTGAATCATCCGAATCATGGTAATAGTTAAAATTATGGAGTGGACATTTCTCAGGAAAAATATATCGAAAGATAACAAAAGGGAGAAGGTCCTTTATATACAGTGCATTTCTGGAATGGAGAGAGGAAGAGGAGCCTGCAGAGAAGATTATCATGAGCAACTATTATATGCCAGTCATTGTGCTAGATAGTGGGAGAACGAAGATGACTGGCACCCAGATCCTGCTGCAGAAGTGTCCATAGCTTGTCCAAATGTAAGAGGTTCTTATTACTATCATCACCAACCATAGGATAATGCTAACAGAGGCAATGCCCAAACTTAGCTAGGAAAATCGTGCAAAATATTTGATCGGCACCAAGGGAGATGATTATAAAGGCAAAATCCTGGAAAGTTTGCTGCATGCATTTTTGCTATACAGCTCATTTCTGATCTTTCTAAAGCTTGTATGTGTATGTTCCAGTGTTAGCATGGGTTCAAGCTATTGGCAAAACAAGCCAGGTGTAAATTATGGTAGAATTGAAATCGATAGTGCTTTGAAGCACTGGAGTGCCCAGTTCACATCAGGGCGTGCGTCTGTGTTCACTGAAACATGGCTATCAAGTGCACCCCGAGTCATTAGATGTGTTATCCAGTGAATAACAGCATAATGATATTTTAGCAGAGCAGCCTTATGATAAATTCTGCTTTAGTGAAACTCCATATACAGAGCAATTTCTCCTGGCCGTGTACATTGCATGGCAAAGAAAGGATATCCTGCTGCGTATCAGAAGGCTGTAATTTCATTTAGGGGTTCTATTGACATCGTAAACTGCAAGAGCAGAGCTCAAGTGGCTATTTAAGTCATAGGAGCTTCAAGCTAAAATTACTGCCTAGTCCTAATCGCCACCTCCAGGGGACTCCTGCCTATACATATGTGCTTTATGTTTCTATCTTTGTATCTATAAATACTCAATCACTCCAGAGGCTGAGGTGATAAGCTGTTCTAAAATATGACAGGTATCTGTCACGTTTGCAGCTGGCACAGGCTTAAGGGCTAAAAGCAGTTATATTATTCATTGACGGTCAAATGATAAAAGGGGCCAGAACTCCCCAACAAAGTTCAGAGTACAGGTGTTCTTGTTTCTCTGCTTTAAGACATTCTCTACTCAGTTAAAGGTGAGGATCGTCCAGCATATTGAGGCTAGAAAAAAAGGAACTTTTACATTTACCTGTACAGCAAGGTTAACAGCCTATATAGTCTTACCCCGACTTGCCCTTCTTTGCCTTGACCCATGCTCATTTGTGAAAATAATAGTACTGTAGTCTTGGTATTTAGTTAGGTATTGTATAGTGTCCCCTAAAAGTGATTTCCTAAATATCTTACAGGTACATTCTATCTTGGTGTATAACAAACCGAAAATAGGAAACCATCATATTGGAGTTGAATGCTTATACTCTAAGGAAAATACATTTATATAAATTTGCAAATTGTCAAATAGTATTTATTAAGTGATACTTTAAAATTGACTCCAGTAAACCAATAGGAAAGATTCAAAGTTAAGGATGTTTCTCCTTAGTTTGTAATTAAATTTTCATGTTCATGCTCCCACACAAACAATCAACTTTGTCAAAAGTGGGCACTACAGGCCGGGAATGGTGGCTCATGCCTGTTATCCCAAGCACTCTGGGCACTTTGGGAGGCCGAGGCAGGCAGATCACCTGAGGTCAGGAGTTCAAGACCAGCCTGGCCAACACGGTGAAACCCCGTCTCTACTAAAAATACAAAAATTAGCTGGGTGTGGTGGTGCACACTTGTAATCCCAGCTACTCGGGAGGCTGAGGCAGGAGAGTCACTTGAACCTGGGAGGTGGAGGTTGCAGTGAGCTGAGATCACACCACTGCACACTGCAGCCTGGGCAACAGAGCAAGTCTCCGTCTCAAAACAAACAAACAAACAAGCAAACAAAAAGTGGCCACTATGAGATTGGACACTACAATCTAACTTTCTTCAGTCATTATGCTACTTAGGTTTTATTTGTTCACTCTTTTTCTGGGCTTGGGATTAATCTGTCTACATGCTGTTTAATACCAGATCCCAGCAGAATTATCATGGTTCAGAAAATCCCAGCAGAATTATCAGGATTTGGAAAATCTCAGTAATAATGGAATTTTTCATTCTTCATAAGGTAACTGTATTTTACAGTCATCTTATTAACCCTTATGTCACCTTGTTAAGAAAGGAAACTTGAAGAAATAGACAGCCACACTTACCAGGCTGAGACTCAACTTTTTATTTTCCATATTACCTTTTCCATTGTTCCAGTGCTTCCTCACAATACTTAATTTTTCTCTTAAATAGTACAATTAAGAATTAAAATCTGTAAGAGCCAAATCTCTGATATCTGTTACCCCAATACTCTCATTATATGTCTAAACAATATAATACACCATTGTGATAATTTTGAGAATGGCTACTGCTCTGGTAAGAATATCCTTAAATCATTTCTCATTTATGAGAATGTAAATAATATATATTCTGTAGACATATATAAGCTCCAAGATGAGGCAGAACAACTCTTGTTGGTTGCCTGAATTTAGGCAGTAGAGCAGTGTGATTAAGAGTGAAGACTATGTAGATTCTACAACACTGTAACCTTAGGAAAACTATTTAATTCTCATGCCTCAGTTTCTTCATCTGTAAATTAAGGATGAGGAGAAGGAGGAGGGGAACCATAAATTTATTTTTATTATAAAATTACTGTGGGGAGTAACTAATCTAATAAATGTAAAATATTTAAACCAATACCTGGTATATCATAAGCACTCAATAAACAGCTGCTGTTATCATCATTACCATTATCATTCTTCTCATCATCACTTATTCTTATGCTATAGGATCGTGGTTTATACTTGTTAGGAAAAAAACCTACATGCACAGACACCATCACACATGAGCACACTCCTCCGACCTAGGAATGCTTGCTCGTCCTAGCTGTGTAAGTTCTACCTACAGGTTGATCTTAATATAATCCCAAGCAGAGAACATATAAGGAATCCACGCTTTGGGTGAAGTGAGCTTGGTACTGAGTTTACTTTCATCACTGGTTTCAAGTAGCTGATATGAGATCACTTCTTTGGTGGACCTCACTCCTATTATGTACTCATTGTCTCTGGCCACTCTCATCTTATTACTTAAGTCTTTCATGTCTATTTTCCCTCCAAACTGTAAATTCTGTTAAGCATGGTCTAGTCTGGGTCTGTTGATCAGTCCACTGGTTTAGGTCTATAGATCAGTCTACTACTATTATTCAATAAATAAATGTAAGGTCAGAGAATGAATAAATGAGTTTCCTTCTATTTCCAGCTTCTTGGTTAGGTCCTAGTCCTGCCTACCTGATGTGGTAAATGCTGACTTCATTGTACACCTAGGCCACCCTATTCACTATCCCCGGTTATCATTCCCAGTCTTCCAGTCCAAACTCTCCTAATTATTTTTGTATTCTTGCCTAATATGAAACCCTTAATACCAGTACTGAGTCCATACAGTAGACCCACCTTCCTATCTGCTTCATCTTTTCCTTCATGGAACTGTGAACACCACCCTACAACCATGTTTTTATGCCTTTGCCAATGCTTTCTTTCCATTTAGAATTAGAACTTTAATCCTACAGGTGATTAATTATTCATCTGCATTTTAATCTGATGCCCTTGGCCCTAATCTTGATTCTGATCTTCATATTATGTTATTCACAAACCCTTTCTATATTTATTATATTTTCAGAAAATACACATATATCAATAACAAATGAGTAAAAGCTGATATCAAGTTCTGTCTACAAAAATCAGCATTAAAAATATTCGGCATACTATATGGTGTACCATTTGTTTTGTCTTTCATTATGCTTCTTATCTTAGCTCCTTGATAAATATCAGAGATCTTATACCCTGAACTTGGTCTCATTGGCCCTATACCTACCCTATCCCTAGGCTAGTGCTGGCAACATCCAAAGCTTAATTACTGTCGATTTTAACTGGAAAATGTTGGCATTAGTGTAGTAGTATGTCTAATAGTGAATATCATGTAAAAAAGAAAGGAGGTAACAGCAAAATGCGACATTATTGTCGCTGGAAAAGACCACTAACCATTACACGTGGATATATATTTATTGTGATCCCGTTATTGTCATCCTCTTTTGGACTTTTTTAAAATAAAACGATGGAGAAAATATTGTTAGAAGTGGTACAATTTAAATTTAGAAACAAGTATGATGCTAAACTTAACTCGCAGTTATCACAACAGTTAGTAATGTTACTATCAGAAATACGATACCTGCTCATAGAGAGCTTATGGTTTTTATACTGTTATTGCAGAGACTAGTAATGAGATCATAAAACTAACTGGAAATTACCAGTCTACCATTATGCACCAACATGAGCAATAACGAAAGGTAGTAAGTACTACAAGAATCTGCATTATGGTGGCCGAGAAAGGAGTATAGAAGGCTTGATTAGTAGTAGAGGGAGAACTTTAGCTGTAGATGTAAAAGCTAGACATTGGAAGACAATGGAATGAAAGGTCCTTTGGAAAAAAGCAAAGATGGTAGCCAATGGTGTGATATGGGAAAACAGAGAAGTAGGGAGGATGAATAAAAATATCGACCAGTGGAAATAAAGTTGGTGTATACAGGAAGTAGTGAAATTAGAAATGAGAGCCACGTTATTGAAGATTAGGATGTGAATTTCAAAAGGCAGGCAGAGTTCAGATTTATTTTTTGTGGGTGATGAGAACAATAGCTATCATACAGTTAGAATGCAATAAGGATTTGCTGAATAACTGAAACACTTAGAGAGACAAGCAAAAATAATGAATGGAGTGTTTTAGAAGTTAACCTGGCTATAGTGTGCAGAGTAGATTGAGAGGGTTGAGATTAGTCAGAGATGCCAACTGAGGGGCAATGACAGTAATTTAAGTATAGAGCAATCAAGACTCAAATACTCTCATGACTATGGGGATCAAAAAGGGACATTTCAAAAAACATTTAACAGCACTTTCCATGTCTATTTCCCCACCAACTCTAATCCTAGTCTCACCTAGGATTGGGTAATTGTAACTATAAAATACCTCCTAAATGCCAGATTTCCTTTGTCTTTTGATTTGATATTAGCAAAGTCCATTACTCTTTATGGTGTAAGTCTAGGTTGGGAAGTGAGCCCTCAGGTTCACTGAAGCCTTCAACCTGTGAGAGCTTTGTTATAGTATGTTCCTGAACAACATAAAATTACTCTTGATGTTTGCCAGGTTGAGCATAAACTCAGGGACACACAGACTCTTCTGTGTTCCTGTTTGCGAGTTTCTGATATGCAAGACTCTGTGAAATCTCATATACCATAGAGTGTTAATCTGCACAAGGGGATTCTGGAGGAGCATTTGTTCTAGGTTCTTAACTATACCACCGATATAATTAGGACTGCCTCCTGAAAATAGAGAACCCTTCTTCTATGTGTTCTCCCTTCCTTCTTCAGTTCAAGCAAATCAGCACCAAAAAGAAACCTCAGGGCAGAGCATATGCTAGCAGAGATTTCAAAACCATCCCAGACTCTGTTATATGTTTGAGATAGTCCCAGAGATCCCAAGAATATTCTGGGACTTGATTGTTAGAAACAGTGCTCGTTAACTTGCTTTCGTTGTACGCCTAATCCACCCATTATTACCTAGCATGTATCCTGTTGGCCTTTCTTTGGACAATTCCAACATTTTCCGAAGGACAAAAATTTGGCTAATATATTACTTATATCTTCAACTTCCTGGTTAACCAAGAATTGTGTGTACACATTGCTATGTTCCTCTCTTACGGCAAGTGCCTCAATTTTATATTATGATATTTGAGTGAGTGTCTTTCACTGCTTACGTACCCAGAGCTCCTTCTAGATAGAACCAAGCCTTACTTTTCTCTTCATCTTCTCGTTTCAGCAAAATGTATATGC
Source organism: Theropithecus gelada (assembly GCF_003255815.1). Taxonomy (NCBI): domain Eukaryota; kingdom Metazoa; phylum Chordata; class Mammalia; order Primates; family Cercopithecidae; genus Theropithecus; species Theropithecus gelada. The sequence continues at coordinate 34,567,422 of NC_037669.1, read as the reverse complement.
CCCACAGTAGACCACCAGTACATATCTTTGGACTCTCCTGATTTCATGGATTTTGAATAGGGACAACCCTTTATGAGTTTTCTATCTTGAGTTCTGAGTTTCTAATGTGGAAAATACCTCTTAAATGCCAACCTCTCCTGCCTTCCCAACCAGTCAACCCCAGTTGCATACAAAGCCTGATTTTGCCCTGCAGTTGGGATAAAAAATGTGAAATTGACAACTCTGCTTGTCAAACCTGTCTGTCTGCACTACACAGCTCAGAGTAGCACCATTTAGAGAAAGGGTGTTTGGAAAATTAAACAAGGACTGTGTGAATAGGAGACCTATCGGCCTGCAATGGAATGACAGGTTTCTGCCCACAAACTGGGGTTAAGACCTGCATATTGATGCTTCTTTTCACCCATTTGTGAGTAATGGGTCTCACCCCATTAGTGGGTGCATTTGTTATACCACTAGAAGCTGTTATGCATTCCCTGTAAGTCTGTGTGAGGAAGCTGTAGATATACATAAATATGTACTGCCGACAGATCTCTGTATTTATCTGCCTGTCAGTGGGAGCAGACAGGGCACAGCTCTTTGACGGCAAGAACTGCGGGTCAAAACCATGTTCTTGCTGCTGCTGTTGCTGCTTCGGCTGGTGCTGTTGCTGCTTCTGCTGCTGCTGCTGCTGTGATTGCCATGGCTTTGTCATTTAAGTCCTGAAGGAGGCTAGGGGCAGCTTGTTAGTTCTCGTTCTCACTTAACCTGGGAGGCTAGCTGTGGTCACTGACATAATTAAACAGACCTTGCAAATGTTGACTGCCAATATTCTTGTGGCCAGCAGAGATGGATTCTCAAAACCATGCTCACCTACAATGTGTAATCTTTCAGTGTTCCTTGATAGTCCACATATCTCTGCTATCTTCAAACACTTTGTTTAATGCTGTCCTGATGCTGTCTGATCCTGGTGGATTCTGCCATCAGGTGTATTTCCTGCTGTGTTTCACTGTCTTTCAGGCCCTACCCCATTCAGGATATACATTGTCTCCCAGCAGGAAAAAATTATTGTGCTCCAAGCTACTAAGGGAAATAGTCTGCTAAACCAAGTGCTTATTTTAGCAGCAGTTATATCCCTACAACTCTCTACAGCATTGACTTTGGTCTTCATCATCTCAATATGCAATATGCCTTATGAGGAAAAAGAGTTTTTTTTCCCCCAAAGTGAAACCATACTAATGATAATAAACTGAATTTAAGATTACTTTGTGTATAACAGAGCAAAACAAGCAGAACAGGCTTGTGTTTTTAATCTAGGCCTGTTTACCAGTTTAATTTGATAGTGGGAATTAATTGTGCAATTTGTAACATAACTACAGTACAACCACAATTAACGAATATTTTTTATAGTCATTGCTCCTCCGTCTCATGCTTATAAGATGGCATAGACCATTCTTTTCTTCAAAATTCAGTTTTTCTCAAGTTTGTTGAATTGTTGCAAAAGAAGTGACAGGAATATTTTTGTTTCTTGGTTAGCTTTCTTGGTATCCATTTAATAGAAGTCTAACTGAAAGACAGCCGGAAGTGGGCTCGTCTTCGATGGTGTTCCTGACTGTGCCTTTCTAAGTGGTAAATGGAAGAACAGAAGAGTTTTATCTCAAACCAAATTTGTAAGGAAACAGACTGATTTATCAGAGAGATGAGATGATGTGAAAGGTCTTATTTCTACCTGTCAAAAAGGTTTAAGACAGATGTTTCACTAGGCAGGACAAAGACTGGACTCAAATATGGCGGTTTCTTGTCCTGTTTATTTATGTTTGGTTTACTTTTTAAAAATCATTATTATTATTAATGTATCTGTAATGCAAACAGGGCAGACATATTTTTCTAAAGATCACTTCTAGTAGGTAGAAATTAGTAATCTGATCAACCAGATTGACAGACAACGAAATAAAAGTAAAAAAAGAAACCCTCTGTTACATGACTGAGCATATGCTTTTATTTTTTAACACATTAGAATTGATACTTGGGAATTACAGTTTGGTGCTTCTGTGGGAATGGGCTAGTTAACAGCCCTATTTGACTTTTTGCTAATCCTGAAAAGTCAGTAAATGTATCTTAAGCTATTTTAAAGGAACATAGGAGTTTATGGTTTGCTATGAGAGTCTGCACCTGCTTAAGACACACCACAGAAACATTAAAATGGGATGATTCATTAGGAATGAAGAAATGTTTTAGCTATTGTACAAAGGTTTCACCACAACAGTATTTCCCAAACATCCCTGAACTAAGAATCATCAGGGTCACCCTTGAAATATGCACATTCCTGAGTCTACCATAAACCTAGAGAATAAGAAATTTGCTTGAAGGGGCCTTGGCATTTGGATCTGAAACAAGAAACTAGTCAATTGGTATGACTAGGGAAGTTTGGGAAATATTGTTCTAAAAGATTTCTTAGAGCACGTAGGGGAAATGATTTATCAATTTACTCACATAAAAGTGATCCTATAGTTACATTTCTTCCTATGCTTTTCCCAGGAATTCAGAGCCATTTCAAGTGAGTAAAGAAGAGTCTTATTTTAGACTGGTGTTTTTGTTTTATAAAAGCATCCTTGTTTCTCTGTATCAATTACCTTATGCTTTTTACTCCCATTCCTTCTGGTAAATGGTCATCACATAAAAGTTCCTAGATTAAAAATATGGGCCTTGAGTTCTAGTTTCGGCTAGATCACAGCGCTGTGTTACCTTATATCAGTATGCATCTTCTCATCACTTCAGTTGTACTTTTAAAGAATTATGAGGTTGCACAAAATGTAATTATGCTAGCTGTACATTGTTACAAATGTTAAATTCTTCTGCAGCCTTGTTTGGGGGCTGTAACCATATATGATGATTTTTGTGCTTAATGAGAATGTATGTTCAGGTTTAGATATGTCCATGAGTATTTACAGAGTGTTCCCTATTTGTAAAACAAACTTGAGTCATAGTTTAGTCTAAGATAATCAACTCTTTGGAAAAATTATTTTCTGGTTCTGGGTTGCCAGAAGCATCTTCCAGGAGAATTATTGACAAGGGTTTGTCATATTGCAGATACAGGTTTGTCACATGATACATATTGATTTATTAAAAGAGTAAGAGAATGTGGCTGGGCGCGTTGGCTCATGCCTGTAATCTCAGCATTTCGGGAGGCTGAGGCAGGCGGATCACCTGAGGTCGGGAGCTCGAGACCAGCCTGACAAATATGGAGAAACACTGTCTGTACTAAAAATACAAAATTAACCAGGCATGGGGGTGCATGCCTGTAATCCCAGCTACACGGGAGCCTGAGGCAGGAGAATCGCTTGAACCCGGGAGGCAGAGGTTGCGGTGAGCCAAGATCATGCCATTGCACTCCAGCCTGGGCAACAAGAATGAAACTCTGTCTCCAAAAAAAAAAAAAAAAAGAGTAAGAGAATGAGTGAATGAACAATCTTTTGCTTTTTCTAGTTATTAACACTTTGAAGTCCATAGAGGTAAGAATTATAACCTTCAGCTAAATGTTGGGGCACTAGTAGCAAAAAGAATTTATTTTATTTATTTATGTATTTATTTGAGATTGAGTCTCACTGTGTCACCCAGGCTGGAGTACAGTGGCGTGATCTTGGCTCACTGCAACCTGTGCCTCCTGGGTTCAAGCTATTCTCCTGCCTCAGCCTCCCAAGTAACTGGGACTACAGGTGCCCACCACCACGCCCAGTTAATTTTTGTATTTTTTTAATACAGACGGGGTTTCACCATGTTGGCAAGGCTGACCTCGAACTCCTGACCTCAAGTGATCCACCCGCCTCAACCTCCTAAAGTGCTGGGATTACAAGAGTGAGGCACAGTGCCTGGCTGCAAAAATTTTTTTTAAGTATATGAAAATAGCCATGGCTTGCAGTTGCTATAAAGCTATATGGTAACTCCTTCACTGGGCACAACAGAAGAAATAGGAAAGAGAGAAAGTGCTGCTCCAGAGGTTCAAAGGTGAAGATAGAGCAGTGTAGTGGTGGGGATTTACGTTTCCTAATCTCCCTTGTCAGCCCAGCATGTCGTCAGTATAAATACACACGTGGCAGTGGCCTATGCTCTCATTCACACTTCAGGGAAGCCCATGGTTTCCTTTTCTCCTCCATTTTAGCAGTGGGCAGCCTGCAACCTTTTGATCAAGCTGACTCTGTATGTTACATGACTGAACTCAGCTATGCCAGACATCCTTAAGGAAGTTGACATTTGTGTACTTTGAAAGAAAAAAAAGAAAAGTGAATCCCAACTGCTTCCTCCTGCCCTTTTGATTAAAAGAACGGTAAGTCAGCAGGAGAGGTGCTGCTTTTAACAAGCAGGGGTGTGCAGCAACTGATTGGTATCTTTCTTTGAAAAAAAGTAGAAAAGATTGATGTTAAACAACACTAATCAGAGCTGATTACAGGGACTGAATGAATTCATTGATGGGAGAGAACCATGCTTCCAGAGACAACAAAAGAGATTAGATAATTGTCAGGGGAAGAGTATTTGGAATAGTTCTGCTCATCTCCGACAACGAAGAATCAGTTCCCCTAGCTCTTTAACCGTTCCTTAAAATAGGCATATACGTGCAATAAGTGCAGTTCTCTGCTGGGAACACTGTTCTCTCCAAGCCCCTCATGGTTGACTCTTTCTGTTCATTCAGATCTCCACCTTCCCTTATCACCTTATCTAAAGTAGTGCTTCCATCACAATCTGGATGGGCCTGAAAAGTCATTTCCTGGCATTCCCAATCATCACTCTATCCTCTCTCTGGAACCACCTGCAGTTCATGAATGGATCATACTCTGTCTTGCTCTGTACTTTTTTTTTTTTTTTTTTTTTTTCTGTTACCTATACCTAGAATCCCTTTCCATCCTCTCAAATCTTTGGCTTGTTAACTTCTTCCATCATTTAAGTTTCAGCTAAGGCACCAACTCCTCAAAACTTGTTACTGAGCCTCCTCCTTAAAAGTCAGAGTCCCATACCTCTGTTCTCTCACAGCCATGCTTAACTCAGTTACGGCAGGTTATCACCCTTTGTTGTAGTTAGTTGGGTATTTACTTTCCTTTCTCCCCACTAGACTGAAATATTTGGGGACAAAAATTATGTCTTTTTTCTCTGCATTTCTAATGTTAGCGAAACACACAGAACATACTTGGCATTTAATTAATACAAATGAATGATTGAATGAATACTCCCTACTTACCTACCTCCATGTTTTAAATCATTGCCTAAAATATGTAACAGAACCCAGAGGAAGAAATTCTTATACAAAATGGGTAATTCACTGATTATCTTTTTACAAAATGTCATGGCACAAAGGAAATGGGAAATTGAGGAGCATTCACCCCTGCTCTTGTCTGTAGCTTCTAGATTGTTCTAGTCAGCACTCTCAGTATAAATAAAATATGAGAAAGCAGCTTATTGAATTGAAGCTATAATTTTCTGACTAGTGGAAAAATATGTTGCTTATTTTACCAAAAAATATACTATTACATTTGTTATTAATTATAATGTACTGTCTTTCTAGGCTTCTCCTTTAGGAACTTCTAAGTACTCAACATACATCATCTGTCTAATGCTGTATTCTGCCTCCTGTTAAGAATTTTATGCATACTGAATACATCACCTAAGTATTATAGAAGATTGATAAATAGTATATAATTAATAGATTTTACTTATTTTTAAAAATAATTTTACACTTTAAATTGCTCAAGAAATGTGTTTTCTTCTTATTACATAGCAACAAGCGAACATCCAGGTCTTCTCTACTCAACACATGGAAATCATCCTAGGCTTTTAAAGGGAATTCATCTCAACTAGTTCACAGCTGCAACACTGTAATGTCATTTTACATTTTACTGGTAACTCGATTGAGCTTAGAAAGGAATAACTGTTTAATAACATCTTAAAAATGCTACAAAGTCAAAGGGAAGAACCTGAATCATTTTATGCTCCAAGGATGCCATTTGGACCAAACTGCCAAGTTGTTTTACCACATTTACCCAAATATTGGCTGCACTGATAGCTAAAAGTTGGGAGAAATTTATGGAGCTCAGGAACCATTTTTATCATTGCTATGCCGTTCTCATTTTTACTTTAATATGAGATTATCTTTTATTTAGCTTTTAAATATATTTGTTCAGTCGAAGAGGCAGGCTATGTATTTCCAGGGTTCAAAAATTAAAACTATGTAAAAATGTCTTCACTTCTCCCCATCTACCTTTTTCTCTTTCTATTCCCATTAGTAACCACTTTTATTTATTAATTTTTTGTGTAACTTTCCAGTGGTCTTTTTATGCAAAAAAAGCAAATATATATTCCCTCCTTCCACCTTCTTACACAAAAGTTGAACCACTTTATACACTGTTCTCAATCTTGTATTCTCCAGTATCTCTTGGAGGTCTTTTGCTATTGATACATAGAGAACTACCTTAATCTCTTTTATAGTTTTGCAGTATTCCATTATGTAAATGCATCATGGTTTATTCAGTCCTGATTGATAAACTATTTTTTTCATTTCAAACAATATTACAGTGAACAACCTTGTATACAAATCATGATGTGCAAGTTTATCGGCAGGATAAATTCTCAGAAATAAAATTATTGATCAAAGGGTTATATGCATCTTGAATTTTGAAAAATTTTGCCAAATTGATCTCAACAGGGTTTGGATCAATTAGCAGTCCCATTAGTATATACAAAAGTACCCTTTTACCGAAGCCTCAACAAAATAGTGCTTGGTTAAGCTTTTGGATTTTTGCCAATTATATTGGTAGAAGATGGTATCTTGGTATAGTTTTAGTTTGCCTTTTCAAAATTATAAGTGATGTCAATCATCTTTTTAAAATACGTTTAATGGCATTAGCATTTATTTTTCTATAGGATGTCTGTTCATCTCCTTTGCCTTTTCTTTCTATTGGGTTGTTAGTCTTTCTCTTATGTATTTCTTGCTATTTATACATTAAGATGATAATCCTTTTATCTATCTGAGCTGCATAAATTTTTTCCACTTATTTTATTACTTTTCTTATGGATTTTTTGGCCATACTGAAGTTTGTTTTTAAATATAATCAGATTTACTAATCTTTTCTATGTGGCTTCTAGATAATGAGTTATAGGTAAAACGTCCTTTCTTATGCCAAGATTATAAAGAAATTTACCAATGTTTTCTTTTAGTACTTTTATAATTTCATTGTTTACATTGAAAGATGTGATTCATTGAATGAGAATTTTAATCCAGAAGATATTTTAAGGGTAAAAGAGGATCTGAGGAAAAAGAACCCATACCGTTCTCAGAACTTGATAAGCTGTGGTGGGCCTACTATAATTTGCATAGTACACTAAATCTCATCTCTCTCTGCCAGCAGAATACAATATAATTACAATGAAAATGAACAATCTGGATTTTAAAAATAAGAACAACCATGTTCACCCCTTTAAGTTATTCACCTTTCCTCTTTCTGTGTTGCTCTTTATTTATTTGTTTGCTTATTTCTGTGAGAAGACTATGTGCTAGCAGAAAGAGCGTAAGCTAATAACATTATTTATTCGTTCAAATTCTAGGACTCTATTCAATTCAGCACTTAAATCTCACTGATAGTAAAATACAAACTAATGTTAAATAGTGCATAGAATATAGATGGCCCTTGGAGTCAGAAGCTCTGAATTCATCTGCTGTACTCTAGAGTATGTCTCTCTCTGTCATGATTTCCATTTGTATAAAATGGAGAGAATGAGATGTTACTTCAGTAACAGGAAGAAAAAAAGTAGATACTTTTAATTTAAAAGTGCTTTGAGTTTTATAGCAAATTCATCCATGACATAATTAGCTGATGATATTTTCAAATTATGTAGTATATGAGTTTTGGGGAGGAGTTTTATACAGAAGCCTTTTTCTCCCCCATGTACCAGTTAATATGTGCTTACCTTCCTCTATATTTTGTCTTCAGTTTCGAAAGCAGTCTTTCAATAGGTATCTGTTCTAGATGCTGGAGATACAACAGCGAGCAAAACAGACACATTCAAATAATCCTTGTTTTCAAAGACCTAACATTTGGAGAGGAAGAGGCAGAAAGTAAACAAATACATACATAAAAACAAAGCATATCAGAAGTCAGTAAATCCAATAGAGAACAATAAAGAGGGAGCATAATAGCAGGTGCTGGGAAAGCACTTTCTATCAAAAGAATCCTAAACAGTTAGGAGCGAGCCTTAAAAGATGTGTAAGGAGATCTTAGAGTTCCACGTATACTACAATGACTTTCTGTATCATAGGGAGAACCTGAACTAGACATATATAAGTAACCAATCACTTGTGAACATGTTGGCTTTATTCAAAATCAAATGACAGCTTATGTCAAAGTTTTCGACAGACATCTCACATATGCTTGGAATACTCATCTCTCTTGTCTCAGCCAGCCTCCGTGTCAGCCTTTAGTTAACTCTATAGAACTTGTTATTGAGAATGAAGGACCAGTGCTAGTGTGATTCGGAGCTAGCGAAATTCTTGTTCAAATCATGTTAAATGATTCAATACATGCATCTTGATAATCTCAGCTGGAGGAGGACTCATTAGATATGAGGACCTTTTCTCTACCACTGATCTAACATATCCCCTGTGGAGCCTAAAGACCAGAGGTTTGGTGGATTATAATACTCATTACTGAAATTATGAAAGCTAGAGAGTTGTTGACTGTGCTTTCTTCAAACCTAGATTATTGACAGAGTAGTATTCCTTGCTTGGCACTCAAACTCTCCTGTGATCTAACCCTAATTTACCTTCCCAGTTTTATTTTTACTACTCTCTTTCACAAACCAAATGATCTGCTTTTCCCAATGTGTGATGACCTTTTTGTTCATGCAGTGTATTCTGCTTGAAATGATTTCTCCTTGCTCTCTATACTTCCAAATCCCAAGTATCCTTCAATACCTAGTTTAAAACATCCTCAATATGGAGTCTTCTTCCTTAGCCATTTCTTCAGGTCATAACTCATCTCGGTTTTAGCTAGCTATTTATCTATTATCTGTCTGTATATTTAGCTATCTATTAATCATCTATCATCTATTTATTGGCCCTTTTCTGAGATACTTAATATTTATTGTACAATGAATACATGAGTAAATTAGATTTCTTATCTTTAGAAATTCAAGAAAGATACAAGCTGAGAAATAGAGGACAGATAAGGGAATATGGGCAAACAGTAAAATAGAGATAGTTTTGAGTAGATTGTATTGTCTGCTTATAGCAAAATATTAAATATAATGTAAATGCACCTTGTTTGAATTGTTCTAATTGTTCTAGAACTAGAGAGTTTTGTCTTGAGGCTTCCCAGGCTGCTGCCATGTGTGAGATAATCTGGAAGAAGGTCTCTTTTTAGAATTTATGAAGAATGCTTCTGAGCTGATGTGTTTAAGCTACATCATAAGGGTGTAGACTGTGCTGACCTCTCTCACTTGACACCTGTTGGCATGCTGAGGTCAGATATTACTTCCTACCTGAGCTCTAAAGATAAGAAAGCTAATACAGTTAATAAGGCTTTTGTGCCCCTGATTAGTTGAATCTGTTATTTTCAAACATAACTGTTTTTCTTGAGGTCTGCGCAGCAGATGGCTTATTTTAAAAATTCCATTCTTTCTGAATATTGTCCATAAGTAAAAGGATGTCCCTAGAAAAAAAAAAAAAAAAAACTAAGGCATTAATTTAAGAATAAGTCCCAGTACCTCAAGAAAAGGCAAGCAGCAAAATGCAGCAGGTTGTTAGTATGAAGTGAATTGTGTAAGTATATAGCTTGGCATCAGTTGGTAACATGATATACTTATATCTGATGAGACTGGAGGGAGAAAATAGTACTTTAAGCCCAGAGTCGGGTTTAGTTATGAGTTGAAGGTGAAGTTAGCACTATTTAAAGTTTCATTTTATTTATAGGTCTCACTAGTGAGTGTAGGGTTTCCAAGAAAGTAGAATACATGTTTTCTAACTCAGAGCCTTTCAATGTAATGAATATGATGAAGTTAATGCAAGTATTATTAATAATATGACTGAAACCTGTAACCAAACATCCAGAGTAAATACAGCACAATGAATTTACCTGATTGAGAATCCCACATTAAAGGAATTTCTAACTATTATATATCATAATGTGTGGGATAGGGCCTTCAAGTGAAGTATTGTCATTGCATATAAATTCCACTAGACTTTGTAACCAGATAAAACAAAAAGAAAGAAATCGTCTCTGGAAACTGCTGTAGTTCACTCAGGAGTTTTCAGACCAAGGAGCCTGAGGAGAGAGAATTAAGAGGATCTAGAACGTGTTACCAACCCACAGACTGCTCACAGTAAATCTCCTGTAGACCCAGCCTCCACCTGAACCCGTGCCTTACATTAGGTCTTCATCCCAATCTGTTGGGAATCCTTCTCTGAGATGTTATAATGTAATTGCTCTTTGATTTGATAACAGAAGTTAAGCCATACCTTTTCATAATCACCTTATCCAGAACACATCCATTATGCAAAGGAAGGAAACTTGTAAGGCAATAATGGTGTTTTATTTTAGTTGTACTAGATGCTTTCACTTATATTATCTCAATTAGTCCTCAAGATAAACCTCTGTGGTGGGTGCTGTCCATTTTGGAAGTGAGGAAAATGAAGTCTTAGATAAATTTTACAACATTTTATTTGGAATCTTGTGGGCTCACTTTCTTTCTCCTCCCAGTCCCCTTCACCCCCCATAGTATTAGAAAAATAAGAAAGCTCTGGACATGGTTTGGACCTCTCAGTATAGTCGTGTAACCCTAATCTAGATAATAATCTTAAGGAAGATTTGGAATGAGTCTGATGTAGATTTCTTCATCTACTTCTTAGTAGATTTGTGACATTGGGCAAGTTTTTCAACATTTCTATGCCTGGGTTTTCTCGTCTATAAAATGGGAATAACAGCAACAATAATAATAGAGCTATTTTTTGAATTAAATACAAATAATATAAGTAAACTGCCCAACCTATAGAAAGCAACCAATAAGAGTTAGCCATAAAATTATTATTGTCATTATTATCTTCTTTTCAATAACAGCAACAACAAAGTTAGGAAAATTCTTAAATTTGCCAAAAGGCAAATAAGATACTTAAAAGACGAACAGTTATACCAAGGTATTTTGCATGAAAGAGAGGGTTCATACCCTTCTTCAGAAAATGATCCTCAGCAAAGAAAATATTAAAAGGTATTATAATTACTAGGTCAATTGCTTAAAATATCACACCAAGTATATCACCTTTCTGTGTTTTTCCTTCAACTTTATTAGCCTTTAAAGAAGTTCTAAGGCAGAGCTCCTTACAGGGAAGCATCTCTATGTATTCAGAAGAGAAGAACATAGAAATTTCTGAGTCCTCCAGAAACTATTTCAGTATGTATACTATAATAATTACGGAGCATGAGGCCACTGTTGCTTTCAACTCCATGGCTTCCATCATGAAATGCCATGTACTGTTATGAAATAGCACAGAGATCATGTTTTTCAGGGGACAACAGCAGATTAATAAAGAACCTGTGTAATTTAGGGAAGTGTCACATATAGCCCCTGCTATTTCAACAATGTCCTGGCAACTAAAAACAGTGTAGTGGTGAAGGTACCTAAGAAGGTATATAGCAGAACAAATGACACATAAAGTTGTTTTGGGTCCCCCTCCTTAAGGGAATGTAAAGGATCTTTCTTACTTACAATGTACAAGGGAGAAGAGACTTTGCAAACTGGATACAACCCAGCAAAAATTCAACAGTGGTTATTGTTGCGTCAGAGAATTACAAGGCTTTTTGTTGATATACTTCATGCTTTTTTAGTATTTTCAAGTTTCTTGTAACTAACATGAATTACTATTACGTAATTATTTTGAAGGTGCTTCCTTTTTGAAATATCATATATTAAATTTTACAATATAGAGAAAAATATTCCTCATAATCTTGCCACTCAGATATCCCTATTGGCATTATATTTTAAACATATGTTTGAAGAATTCAAACAGAATAGAAAAATATATAATTAGAAGTAAAATTCTCCATCTTATTTTCCCCGAGTACATCAAAAGTATCTTACATATACTTCCAGAAGAAAATGTTTGTGTATATGCCTATCTATCTATCATAAATATGTGTATATATGTATACTAATTTTCTTTATGCAAGAGGGATTTAGCATATATAATGTCATATCCTGTCATATAGCACATTTAAGTCTACTTTTTTTTTTAGCAACTTTACAGTATTCTCTGTAGGGTGTATAACAGTTTGTGTTAACCAATCACTGAATATTTGAACACTATTACTTATATAATGAAGGAAATTTTAATAATCTTTATTAAGTGTCTTCTACACTTATATCTAAAGTAAGCCAAAACCTCTCTGCTTATTATATGGTTACAGGGGAAAATCATTGTATTTATGTGTATGTACGTGAAAGTTAGAGATTTCCTTGAACCTTAATTTTACAGGATAAAAATTTTACAGTCTAAAATGACAGAATGGCCACAGGCAAAGTGGATAATGTCTCTTTGTGATCCTGGCTGAAATGTGGCCTCACATGGAAGTTGGCTTACTTCTTGAGAGTTTTAATGCAGTCACTGATTACAGTGTCTGAGATTTTACTGCAATTTCCATTTGAGTTAAAACTGATTTTGTCTTCAAAATAAAAGCCTTTAAAGGCAGAGAAAATAATTATTTTTCCCATGGCAGGAAATCTAAATCCTTTCATTTTATCTCCTAACATAAAAAAGAAAAGTATTAAGAAATTACTGAAAAGTTGATGCAAAAACAAAACCTCTATTGAACATTTGAGCTATGGAACTTTTTTCTCCAAGTATATACCTGCTAATGTCCCATGTATCCAAAACAGAGAGAGCCAGATGTAGAAAAATAACTTACACCAAGGCTTTTTGTGATGCTAGTAAAAAGGCAGCTAGGGCTTTGTGAAACCATGTTGCTGCAGGTTAAAAACCAAAACAAAAAACTTACCCATGTGCTTTTGAATTAGAAGAAGAATTTTGTTTGTGGACCTTGGCGTGATCGCTTTATGTAAAACGTGGAGATTGCACAACTCTAATATAGAACAGTAAATGCACAAACAAGCCATATTCGAACCTTGAAAGTGTGACTGCTTTCAATGGCACAGTGTATCAAGGTCAAGAGAAGCTGCCCTCAGCAGATGGAAAACTTTCAAAGTAAAAAAGCTTCCTTTACATTTAAAATATATTGAGTTACACATGATTTCTAAGGAATACTTGGTCGTTCTAGTTATAACCATGGCTCACTTTTGTTATCATGTGTCAGGTAACTGACTTGTATATTTTCCTGGCAGATGTTTTCTGTGGAAAGGCAGGAAAAGAGAGGTGAAGGAAGAAGGCATCCCTCAATATCGTGCAATAAACCCACTAGGGGTCACTACTTTCAGTAGGACTATGGAGAAGAAAATGTCAGAGGACACATTTGTGTCTTGGCAAAAAATAGATTTCATGACACCTTGACTTTTCACCTTCTATGCATATGGAGAACTGCTTAGGAGGCTTCAATACTTATCTGTGCCTGTGGGCCTTTATATATATTTTTTTTTATTTTGAATTTGCTTTAGGATTGAGTTGGGCAATATTTATATTTGAACTATATTTTGCTCAGAAATAGTTTGTTGAAGCTATTCTGTAACATGTATCTCCTTTAACTTTTAAAATACCATGCAATGAAATGATTAAATGTGCTTGAGTGCTTTGGTAATGCAATGCATTCAGCAGGCTTGATCTCACATCCTGTGTAAGGAGTTATGATTGAGCTTTAGAGATGAGATGCCACATGCTTTCATGTCAGTCTTATGGAAGTGATTTTCTTCTTTCTTGTTTCTTTCCTGCTTCTCATTCTGTGTTCTTTCTCTCCTCTTGCTCTTCCTTTCTCTCTCTCTCTCAGTTTCATGAAAATTCATTTATCTGTGACATTTAAAGACTCTGTCTGAGAAGTGTCTGGAGCTGTGGCCGGCTGTGTACATCAATAGTTTCTTACAATCTGGCACTCTGTCAATATTTGGGGGCCTCGATAACCGCACTTAAATGCAGAGCCTGCCAGCCATCATGCTCTTAGTGTCTCCGTAATGTCTCTGAATGAATGGATATTAGCATGTCAAATCCTTTCACAACTGGCAACACTGGGCAGACAATATATAGGCACCTTGCATTTGCCTTCTACACCTTTCTGTTTTCCTGCCTCATTTATATGATGTCATGTTTCCCATTACATATAAAAATAAGAATCTTCAAAAAGCAGTATTATAAAAATTGAAGCAAATGGCATCATTGTGCAATCTAAGTTTGGTGGGTTTTATACCATACATGGTGATGTCTTATAGGCAGTACTTTTTAAAATTATATTCTAGGTAGTTTTCGTCTGTTTGATTTTGTTTGTATTTTTGCTTAGGTTATATTTAGGCCAAAATTGTTGTTGCTGTTTTATGGTAGAAATATATATGGCTCTAAGGCCATTGAGACCTTCTAGGTGAAGTCTCCATAGCTTCTGTGTGAGCCTAGTGTTAGAGAAATGTGGCTACATAAAGAAGAAATATACTGTATTGGGGAGATAAGGTTGTTCTCTGAAACAAAAACTATTTACATTTTCAAGCGTTTCTCAGTTGTCCTCCCTACTCTATCAGTTAAATGTCCCATTTATAAATTGAATAATTGAAGCATTATTATGTCAACTTTCCCATGAACTGCCCTAGAAGATAGCATATTGGACTTTCAAGGTCTACAGGGGAGACCAGTATTACAGCAACATGTTTGTTATTGAACTACTGTGAGCTCTTAACCCATGTGTAACCTTGACCATATCTTGTGACAAGAAAACGTCAGGAATCTGAACTCTAAAGAAAGGAATGGGAAAGATGAGAGCTTACCAAATACCAGTCTTATCTTAGAGATCTGTGTCCAACCTAGGATAAATATGCAAGACTTTGCCCAGTTTTTAGTCATGCTCAGATCAAGTAACCCAGGTTTCCAGATATCCAAGGGAATACCCTGGAGCTCTTAATGCTCCTTGGAGGAATCATTAAATGGCCTCTTCCTTGGACTCATTGAACCAGCAGTAACTCCTAAGTTGGATGGATCTCAATCTTGATTTCAATTCAGATCTCTAACATTTGAGTACTTGCTTTTCATGTAGGTGCTCAAGATCTGCTATATACCATAGATTTTAAGGTGACTTGTTGAGACTCAGAAAAGAAATGTTTAACGAACAGTATTAGTGCAGTCTTAATACAACTCAGGACCTATAGTTTCTCGTCAGAAAGAGAAATGTACATGTTATTGCCTCATAATCATGAGCCTTTTGTAGCGCTAACAGTGCATTTGACCAGCTATAAATGTGGCCTCCAGATATTATGTCATATTTATAGAAGTTATTTTTTAAATCCAGTTAGTCATTGCCTTTGGTAGAAGGATGTTCCCCTTGGAGTATTGTACTAAACTAGACAACATGGATGAACAAATGAATTTCCCAAGGGCTTCAACTACCAGAAATCATCTGGTAATATGAGGGCTGACCCCAAAGTTTTTTAAATGAAGAAAGAAGCATGAAGGTTGAAATAATAAGAAAAAGGAAAATATTATATAACTATAAATGGATGTATGACGTGGCCTGCATCAAGGGATTTGGTATTGTTTTCCTAATTCTTATACATTAGACTAACATGCACAGCTTCTAATGAAGAAACACAAATGCTCTCCTACCCCTATCTATAGTTAGATCTGTTTTTGTGGTCCCAGAATGAAGCCAAATAAAACATAACATACACAGCATTAACCATAATTTTTTATACCACCAAAACTTCACCTCAAGATATAATGGAGAACATTTTTGGTATTTTCCATGGATGGCTTAGAAATATGCCTTTATTACTGTCGATAAGACTTACCTGCTAGACTAAGACCTTACCCTCTTTTTGCTGTGGATTCAGAATTTTATGAGTATGTATTATCTGTTCTTTATTATATACTGTTTGTTTTATGCTAGACACTAATCCTTTCTGGAACAGAGGAAGAAACAGGAATGAGATGAGAACGTAGAATTAGCCTGCAGAATACATTTTAAGAATATATTGGGAGACTGAGGCAGGCGGATTACAAGGTCAGGAGATCGAGACTATATTGGCCAACATGGTGAAACCCTGTCTCTACTAAAATACAAAAAATTAGCCGGGTGTAGTGACATGTGCCTGTAATCCCAGCCACTTGGGAGACCGAGGCAGAGGAATCCCTTGAACCCAGGCGGTGGAGGTTGCAGTGAGCTGAGATCGCACCACTGCACTCCAGCCTGGTGACAGAGCAAGATTCTGTCTCAAAAAAAAAAAAAAAAAAAAAAAAGAATATGAGAAATTGTATTTGCTTGTAGATCACTATAGACACACTTTGGAACTACATTTTAATTTATGGGTTGCAATTTAACCATCTCTTTTCAATTAATACTAGAATGTTTTTTCCTAAAGTAGGCAAGATTTGGATTCTTCTTCTTTAGAAATCCTAGCAACTTCCTCAGCTCTTTCTTCTTTAGTATATACTTTGTCTACTGATCACAGAGTAAAGTGAGAGAAATGAGAACAGTGGGACATATGTGTTGATGGAATATGCCTGATTCTACCTCAGCAAGGAAGGCACATGTATTGACTTTAGCCTTGACTACTCCTGCTAAAAAAGAAATAGCTGTCTGACTGGCTGGAAATCAACAGAACACTTGAAGGAGTTGTTTAGAAGGTCTACCTTAACATGATGTAAAATCTACTATATTATGGAGATGAGTTTTGTTGATGTTGCTGTGATGCCTAATGATAGGCACCACTCAACAGAGACCCACACCCTTGCTCCAAAAGACACTAGAGGTAAACAGACTATCTATGACCAGTTCTATGTTTTTAGTCACAGGGACACCTTTATTCCAAAATCTTCTAGGCCAGGTGCAGTGGCTCATGCCCGTAATCCCAGCACTTTGGGAGGCCAAGGTGGGTGGATCGCCTGAGGTAGAGAGATCGAGACCAGCCAGACCAACATGGACAAATCCTGTCTCTACTAAAAATACAAAATTAGCCATGCATGGTGGCGCAGGCCTGTAATCCCAGCTACCCAAGAGGCTGAGGCAGGAGAATCGCTTAAACCCGGGAGGCAGAGATTGCGGTGAGCCAAGATCACGCCATTGCACTCCAGCCTGGGCAACAAGAGCGAGACTCAATCTCAAAAAAAAAAAGACAAAAGAAATCTCCCCCATCCCCTATTTTGGGGCCAACAAATTGTCATTCTTCTTTTTAGTTTATGAATTTATAGTGATTCCCACCCCTGCCTTACTGAAAAATCTACTTGCCAACTTTCAACTCAAAAGGACCCCAAGTACGAGGTGTTATCACTAATAAAAGAATGCTTTTTAATACCTCAAAATATCTATCTTTTTGGAAGAGGTTGATACTGAATTTTCAATGCACATATCCCAGAATGGGGACATTGCCATTGTTCCTTTTGGAAAAATAAGCCTTTGAGATAGTTGTACATGTCTCCATAATGAAAATCCTCTTTTCCTCAATAATTATAAAACATACACTTTTCAGTTTTTGCTTATGTCATAGTGGCCTGGAAGCTACCTATTTAACCAGCAGTCATGGACCCAGCAACCATTTATATGCCCAGAAGTAATGAATGTTGATTTATGTATGTGAATCTGTTCAAATTGTATACTAAGAGTAGAATAGATTGTGAATGTATAAGAATAGATAAGGCAGGTAGAAAATGTATAATATAGATTTTTATAGAATAAAATATTATAAAAACAAAACACTGGGCAAAAATGGAGAAAAGATTGGACAAAAGAATAGATTAGAATAAGTAATCTCTTTAGTGGAAGGTTCTCTATAAACTTAATAGATAAGCCACTTATTAAAAACATTGTTATCTTTAAAAATAAGTTAGTATAGAAATTCAGACTCTTGCACAAATGGTGCTCTATGGTGGATCACACAGGAAGGTTGCTATCATACTTGAGTTCAGCTTACTAGTTTGTGGTTGATGATACTCTCACATTTACCTTCATTGTCTCTTTTCTGCCAAAAGGAAACTCACTATTTGGGAAAATGCACTTAAATACAACCATTTTTGATAATTCTGTCCTGCAAATTATAGACATGAAACTCTAACTTTTATTCAATGAAATATCCTAGGAGAAACCTGGTAAAATTGATTTGCCCATTGTTTGACGATACCAGGACACAATGCCTTGATAATATATTGTCTTCTTTCTTAGCCCAATGAAAGTTTTGCTGAACTAAGGCAAAGCTAGTATTATGATATAACTCCACGTAACCAGCAGAGCCTTTAATTCTGTCTTAAATGACCAAAAAATAAAAAATTCTAACCTATTTATTTTGTGGCAAGCACTTCAGAATTCTCAGGAAATGATTAGTAGGGGATGAGACTCAGTATTGAGAGATATAGAAGTGACATGCTATTGAGGTCAGTCCTGGATTCTGGCTTGATAATCTAGACTAGATACATGTTTTCCAATATTGGCAAATTCAGCGTATTCTAAATTATTGTTAGAGACATTTCAAAGTCTCATAATGAAATTAATTTTCATTTAAAATTATGTTTTAAGGAATAGGCAGGGAAGAGTGATGCAAAAATCACATTAACAACAGGATACCAGAACTTCTAAATGGTTGCAAATCATTATTTTAGATGTTGAAGACAAGGAATGCATGCTTTCAAAGTGCAATGCTTTTATGTACAGTGTCCAAATAACAACAATTTGAGAGATAAGGATAACTAACCACTTCAGAGGGAGGACTGAAATGTACACTCAGTAAAACTGGGAATAAACAAAATGTTGTTAAATAAAAGTTATTGTTAGTTTTCTTCAGGAGAGAAAGCAGACCTCAAAAGTGGCATTTCATCCACTGCTTCTTTATCACTTGTGTAGTGAATTCCATATAGCTGTATTAGTTTGCCTGTACTAATAGCTGTACTAATAGCACCAAACACCTGAGCATGCTTATCCATGTTTCTTCTTTTGTGTGAGATTGTCTTCTTTTTTCCACATATTTAAGACTCTGAAATAACAGACATGTAACTTTGTTTCTTTTGAATCTTGTAAGTCTTATATTTTTCATTATCCATGATGGTTTGGTAAATGTCATTGATGGACTGAAAATAAAGAATGACTTCCTCTGTGGGAAAAATAGCATCTAGAAGTAGATTATAGAAAGTTAATCAAGAGTGCGAAATGTCAAACTGAAATTTTAAATAGCTATAATAGTGGAATGTATAAGAAGCATGCAGAATACAGATATTTCTTTTATTTCTTACGAGCATAGATTAGATACTTAATCATGCTTGTTCTGATTTCAGATAAAACTGAATACAAACATCTTAGAGAGACAGAATTATCAAACCCCTCCAAACAAATTTATATTTAACATTTTGAAAAAAAAATTCTCAAGGAAGAGTCAAAAACATTGACTTTTTTATCTTGGAAAAAGGAATGTTAAAGTAGAGAGCTAATAGTAGCTATTAAGCAAGTAAGAAGAAGTGGAAAACAAGGCTTTCTCTCTTTTCTTCACTGAGGTCTGATAATGACAAAATATGCTGCAACAGAAAATCTTAAGGTTTGATAATGAGATAGGTTCTTCATAGTGTGTGCTAAACACTGAAAGGGAAGTTGTGAGATTATCCTCTACGAAGCTCTTTAACCAGTGTAGAGTCACATCTTTCTGGAGTGGTCTGCATGTGTCAGCGAGAAGGGAAGAAATGACTTCTCTAAGTGGTTCACATTTTCCAGGCGCTTTCTCCTTACCTTTCTTTTTTTTAAAACCACTGTTACTCAGAAGCAAAAAACTGCCAGAAGTTAGCAGGACTTCCAAATGTGCTTGACCAGGGTGAAAGCAATAGAAATGCCACCAATATTTTAGTGGAGATTAAAGGAGCACTCTTAAGTTACCATCATTTCCTATAATAATTGATGTACTACAAACTTGAAATTGTGGGTACAGCTGCTGAAATTTTTTTTTATTATTTTTATTTTTTGAGATGGAGTCTCAATCTGTCGCCCAGGCTGCAGGCTGGAGTGCAGTGGCACCATCTCGGATTCACTGCAACCTCCACCTCCCAAGTTCAAGCGATTCACGTGCCTCAGCCTCCTGCTGGGATTACAGGTACCCACCATCACGCCCAGCTAATTTTTGTATTTTTAATAGAGACGGGGTTTCACCATGTTGGCCATTCTTGGTCTCAAAATCCGCCTGCCTCGGCCTCCCAAAATGCTGGGATTACAAGCATGAGCCACCGTGCACGGCCTGAAACAATTTATAATACTTGTGAAGAAAGGGATTAGAGCTTATTGTTCAGTGCTTTGTTAAAAAAAATGTGCAGTAGACTTTTAGTGGAAAATTTATCACATTTCATTTTCTGTTTGTTGCTGTCAATATTAAAAGCAAACCCATTACCAATATACTCAAACCATTTTCTTCCTATGGCATTAAATGAAACATTTTTGATTCATCTCCAGAAATAAGAAGTTAACATGTGTTGGTGGTATTTGCCATGAAATAAGGGGAGAGATCCACAGAATGTAATTATTGAAAAATACACCATCAATTCTAACACATACACATGCATATATGCATATGCATGTGCATCAGTACATATTTACCCCCAGGTCTTTATACTTCTAAGTACTTTTCTAGGAACTGAAGCTATATAGGTAAAGTTGCTGTTGCTAAAGAGTACTCACAGGTTGGTGGGAAAAACAGACATGAAAATTTTTATGCAAAAAGATGGGTATTGAAGTAAAAGTATATGCAAGGTGTTATGTAAGTTTGCCTGGGACAGTTCCGGTTTAAGCCTGTAGTCTTGGTATAATTATTTATAAGGCCCTTTCACCGTCAAAAATGTCCCTGTTTAGACAATAAATTAAATGGTCAATCTATAAATAGCCATATCAATCAAAGATACCTGAGGTTGTCCGGGAAGATTTTTCCACAGAATAGGACAGAATATCAAAGAGATTAAGAATGCTTTGCCATATGTATTACCTACATCCAAATGGAAATGAGAAATGGGTGTGACTAGCTTTTATTTCTCCCTGGCTTGTCAGAGGGGTGGAGTGGGAACTTAAATCGTGTTGGGTGAGGAGAAAGGGACAAGGCAGGACAATCTAAACCCAGCTGTTGGTATGTGATACACAAAAGGGTTGTCATTAAATGAACCATTAAACTAATAATTTTCTGAAGCTCTGAACTGAAAGTTAGGGTGAGAAATAACTAGATGCACTAGGGGGGATTTTAGAAAGATAGATTATGATATGGTTTGGTTGTGTCCTCACCCAAATCTCACCTTAAATTGTAGTTCCCATAATCTTCATGTGTCGTGGGAGGGACCTGGTAAGAAGTAAGTGAATCATGGAAGCAATTACTCCCATGATTTTCTCATGATAGTGAGTGAGTTCTCATGAGATCTGACGGTTTTATAAGGGGCTTTTCCCCCTTTGCTCAGCACTCATTCTCTCTCCTGTTGCCCTGTGAAGAGGTGCCTTACGCCACGATTGTAAGTTTCCTGAGGCTTCCCCCAGCCATGTGAAACTGAGTCATATAAACTTCTTTTCTTTATAAATTACCCAATCTTGGATATTTCTTCATAGCAGCATGAGAACGGACTAATACAGATTATATTTCTTCATAGCAGCATGAGAATGGACTAATACAGATTAAGATTCAACATAATGAAGAACAGATCAGACTAAAGTATCTTCCAGTGGAGAGTTCCATGCCCTGGTGGTATGCAGCAGAGACTGAATGATCACTGTGAGCACCAGATTAAGACCCAGACCATGGGTTATTTAATGTTCTTTACCATATTCTTGCCCTGGGATCTTAGGATTCTTCAGGCATGGGGATTTTTCAGTAGCTATTAAGAATTCTGTGTTTTGGAGACCCCAAGAAGTTAAAAAAAAAAATGTGGAACTACTATAAGAAAAAATTTTACATAAGCTAAAACCAGTCTTGTGACACACTCTGAACACACACTAAAAAGCGACCTGGGAATATAATGCAGATCTCACTGAGTTTATTCTTTGCCACCCATCAAGGAAAGCGGCCATTCCACACATAATGTTCGGGAGACATTACTCACTCAGGTTTCCACTGGTTGGACACATATTCATTTTAAGATTGAGTAACTGCAAATGCTTGCTTACCAGCTTGATTTGCATAGCTCTGAGTTACATACGAATGGGACTCATGGCAAAGCTATCATTAAAGAGAAACAAAGCAGAAGACCGAACAAAGGATACATTCTGTGCAAAGTTTGAAGTTGAGACTGTTTCAGTGATCCTTGTCATGGTAAGAAAGCTGTCCGCCCCTTCCCCCACCTAAAAAAGAATAGCAGACAAGTGACAAAAGAAGGCCCCCTGGAAGTAATATGGGAGCAAAGAGTAGGATGAACTAAAGGCTATACACATGAAGAGAGAGAAAGGAATTGGCATGGACACAAGGAGATGCCGCCAAACACCCTCCATTCATAGCACAGAGATACGTGATTAGGTTAGAATCACTTACCTCTTCCCTAGTGCATTAAAGTAGGAATAGGTCGGCTTGGAGAAAGGAATGACATCTTGATGAAACTCAGCTTTCTCAGAGGCCTAACAAGGATGGCAACACAGATAAAACTTGAATCTTCTCACTGGCCCCTTTGTATCAAATTAATGAATTCCTACATTTACAGACTGAAATGTTTTCCAGTAAGCAAGAGAGAGAAGACTTCTGAAGGCAGTGGAAATGACTTTCGTTCTTTTGTGGTTAAGAGTATATGGGATTTGGAATATGGGAAAACTAGTTTCAAATCTCTGCAGCTTACATGTTTATGGTGTCAAGTACTTAAATCCCTACATTTTAGTTCTCACATCTGAAAAAATATTGAGCATGCATATACCATAGAATTGTTGTAATGATTAAATTACACATGTAAATTGTATAATACATACAGTGTCTGGCAAAGGATCATTCACAATACAATTTTTATTTAATGAGTACTATTATCGCTTTCTGTAACATTCTCTAGTAGCCCTTTCTAAGCTCTGCTTCACTTTACATCATCACTTTTGTCTAGTCCTTGACATTCCCCCTGTTCCAGCTTTGACTTGCTTCCCCAGATAGTGTACATCTGTGTCTGCTTCAAAGCCTCATTCTGTTACGTTCTTTAAGTGTTATACCTAGAGTTGGGCCAGGCACGGTGGTTCACACCTGTAATCCCAGCACTTTGGGAGGCCAAGGTGGGCAGATCGCCTGAGGTCAGGAGTTCGAGACCAGCCTGTCCAACATGGTAAAACCCCATCTCTACTAAAAATGCAAAAATTAGCTGGGTGTGGTGGTGGGCGCCTGTAGTCCCAGCTACTCAGGAGGCAGAGGCAGGAGAATCGCTTGAACCCAGGAGATGGAGGTTGCCGTGAGCCTAGATCACAACATTGCACTCCAGCCTGCGCGACAAGAGTGAGATTTCATCTCAAAAATAAATAAATAAGGCCGGGCGCGGTGGCTCAAGCCTGTAATCCCAGCACTTTGGGAGGCCGAGATGGGCAGATCATGAGGTCAGGAGATCAAGACCATCCTGGCTAACACGGTGAAACCCCGTCTCTACTAAAAAAAAATACAAAAAACTAGCCGGGCGACGTGGTGGGCGCCTGTAGTCCCAGCTACTCAGGAGGCTGAGGCAGGAGAATGGTGTGAACCCGGGAGGCGGAGCTTGCAGTGAGCTGAGATCCCGCCACTGCACTCCAGCCTGGACGACAGAGCGAGACTCCGTCTCAAATAAATAAATAAATAAATAAATAAATAAATAAATAAATGAATGAATAAATAAATAAGAGTTATACCTAGAGTTATGTATAAATTCAGTACCAATAATGGGCAAAAATGTAAAATTGTAGAAAGAATAAATGATGTTTAGAGAGTATCATTCTTGTTCTTGAGTTCTGAAGGCACTCTTCATCTTTTGTGATACTGACCCTGAGACCATTTGTGTCAGATGGAAAAGGCACATGTGCTGTTATTTTCTACCTTCCTCCCAAGAGGTTAAAATGTCTTGAAGAAACTCAGCAACTTCAGGTGAAGAATCTAATGAGAGGATCTTGAATTCTTGATCTCCACTCCACCAGGGTCTCCATTCACTATTAAAAAGTCAGCCTAGTGAGGATGACCCTAGTTATTAATTTGATATTATGTTACTTTATTTTACCACAGTTAAAATGTTCTCTGGATTAGTAATGACCCTGTAGTTACCCACAAAGTATGGAGAGAAGTCAGTGTAATTTCTCTTCTCAGCAGCTAACGTGGTCCTTGTCACCAAAGCAATCATATGCTAGATCACATGTCAGTGTGTGACATCGCCAGGCCTTAGCTTCTCAGGATCTACTTGTTACAAGTGAGTTTATGTGCCTTGAAGCATATGGCCTTGATATATGATCCCAGAGCAAAAGGGCAAGGTATTTCAAGCTGGCCATAATTTTATTGACTCTCACAGGCTTGCTTTGTAGTCATTCCAATAAACTAGATGGGAAATTTTTGATGCTCCAAGCTATCCAGTCTTCAGGACCTCATTTCATGATTCAGAATCCAACTAAACAACTCAAGAGTGCTTTTGTGTGACACTGACCACAGGAACAAATAATTGCTTAGTAATTCTCTTTGAGGTAGAAAATTCTAAACATGGAGGAACCATTTCCCCTTAATGGGAGCCAGAAATCCTCTAAGTGCTTGAAATGGCATTCACAAGTCTGAATGGTAAACAGATAAAAACAGGAGCGCACCAGTTGCACAAATGACTTGCTTGTCACAAACTTGTCATTGCAGTAATCTAACGTTTCTTTCACAGAGCCCGATGGAAAGTATGGAACAAACAGGCCCTGCTGACGTTTTGGCTCTGCTAAGCCTTCCTCTGAGCTAAAGCATCTGCAGCATCTTCCTGTTCTAGACCCTTTATCTGCTGAAGTTAGCTGATACTGTACATGTCAGAGAAATGTTTGACTATTGCATTAACAAGTTGATGACAAGCAAGTTATTCCTGCAGCTGAAATACTGCTGCTTTTAGCAGGCTGCCATTTTGACCTTCATTTTATTATGCAGAAGAACCCTAACAGGGCAGAGCACTGGGGAGAAACCCGTGTGGTTGCCCCAGGCCTATACAAAGACCACCTGCCTAGGGCTTAGGTGTAGTGGTACAGGGGGCATACCAGGCAGGTTCATCAGAATTATGGATAGGATTCCTTGTGAAACATAAATGTTGTGAATACATTAGACTGTTTCAAAGATTGTTCTTGCAGGGGTAAAATGAACTGCACAGAAATAGATTTCTTCCTGCACCCTCTGTACCCCACACACATGTGCACATACAGCTGTGTATGCTTTATGGAATGACACTAGATGGGAAACTTAAGTGAAAGTTGTATATACCAGCTCTACACATAGCTTTTGTCAGTTGTTGGAGTTCCTGCCATCGGTAGCTTCCCTTAACCTCCTCCTCACTCAGCATAATATCTGGAGTTATCTAAACCTAATCAGACCCATGCTCTTGTCCCCTCAAAAGCACTGTATCTCCATTAGCCTCCTCACAGAAAATTTAGGCAGCCCTCTCTAGGACATCACCAGTTCATTTCCAACCTCAGCTGCCAGCAGGGAGTACTCCTACGCTGTGTAACTTCGGCCTCTCGCCATTCTGTTTGAGGAAACTTCCTCCCCTCAGGGACCCACCCTTGGGGTTCCTTGAGTGTGCAGTCCAGAGGGTCCCAGCCTTTAATAGGAGCCTTGCCTGTAATAGAAGCCTTGCCTATTGCCCCCCACAGTGTTTTGCCTTTGTTGATGCCATAGGTATATCAGCACTTGGAACAATAGAGAGTTTGCCCTAAGACTTTGGCCTTTTCATAAAACTGAGCTGCTCTTATTCACCAAGGTGTCAGCTGCCTTGTATTCTTTCTAGACGCTTCAGGTCTGTTAAGGGTACACTGATAGTGTTTTGTCTGCTTTAAATATTGACGTGAAAAACTTGCATTCTCGGACTTATTTTCTGGCTGGTGATCAGGTACTTTCATTTTCAAAAGTTTTGTGTAAAAATGATAATCATTGTCCATCCGTGAGAACCAAATTTCTTGCCAAAGTGATGATGAGGCTTAACTTTCTTTTAGACTTGGCAAATTGAACACAGTACTGTCTCCAGGGTGAAATGTTTTACTCCTATCCCAAAGATCTCTTGCTGTAATCTATACCTTAGCTTTGTGGACCTCAGAGGACAGGTGGGAAGGGTGTGAGAAGACACCCATGTTTTTTTTTTGCAGAGTTAGGGATATTGTCCCTGGAAAAAGAGGTGAAGATTGTTTGAGGCAGCATTTAAAGTTTCTGCAAAAGAAAATGCGTGAATGAACAATTTGAATTGTAAATGGAATTTCATCAGCTTTTTCTTTCTAAAGTTCCTAATAGGATTTCCATAATGATTTTGTGTTTTCTTTCTTAATAGAACTTAAATGGCAAACAAATGGTATGCTATTTTTGATTTAGAAAAAAATAAAAATCTTTTTGTGGGAGCTGTCTTTTTAAATACACATTAGGGAATAGATAATGGCAAACAAACAAAAAAAAAAGGTCTTTCTTCCTATTCAGAGGGATAGCTATCAGTGTGTGTATGTGTTTTTAATATTTATTTATTTGCTTATTTGATCATTTATTAGTCTCTTTAATGTAAGGAAATTAACAAAGGAAAGAAGAAAAACACCTCATGATAAATTAATCTCATTAGATTCATAGAATTTTAGGGCTAGAAAGGAGTTTGATGATCAAGCTATGACTTTATGTCACACTCACTTTAGAAATGTGAATGTATGTGAATGTTGAGACCCAAAGATGTTTAATCAGATGAACGAAGATGCACAATAGGATTGTGGCAGAGCTAGGCCTAAAACTTTCATTTCAGGCAATACTCCCTCAGAGATTACATTACATTTTTGAAAGCTTTCTTTTAAACAAAGGCAGCCTCATTTTAATAATTTGCACTGAGGTGCTTAAATCTAATAGGACATTTGCTATTAGAGTAACTGAGACCTCACATTGGTTATACCAACTAAGGAATATACATTCCAATAGTTTGAAGACATTTCTTTCTAAGCCATTTCTTATTTGCTTAGGGTAAGGAACCTTATTTAGTTCAATTAATTTTTATCTTTTGTAAGATTTCAAAGAAACACTTGCACCATTCCTATTTACCTAAAAACATGTTTTTTAAATGAATCTGTTTCTTTAATAAGTATTCACTTAAGTAGGTCATACTGTAACGTTCTTGGAGATAAAAAAAAAAGTCTTTTATCAGATTAAAAGAAATCTTATTTTTATTCCCACTTTTAGCCATGTTTGAGTTGGTCCTTGTAATTGCTGGTTTCAACAAAACACTAAGTCAAAAAATCAATGTCTGTGTTTATTTTTGTTTAACACAGGAGAAAAAAGTCCATTGCTCTTTTTGCAGTTATAATACATAAAAACTGTATTTTTCATTTATGCAAAACTTAATTTTTGAGGGTTTCCTTTTTGTTTCATTTCTCTGTTTTCGTATTTTTCAAACATCTGTACCGTGGTTAGAGGCGAGAGTAGCAGTGGCTGGCACTTTTCTCCCACATTGTGAGAGAAAGAAAAGTGACTGGAATAAAATCTTGCTTTTCATATGGTTGACTTGAAATGCAGCATTGAAAAGGTATCTATCGTCTCTTTCTTTTCTGAAACCAGAGGTGAAACCCGCCAGCCAATAGCAGTATTGATACAAAGTCACCTGTTGGTTCTGTTAATTCATGTAAGTAAAGCCTTTAGCAATGCATGCCTCCCTTCCTCAACTGAAAATCCTAAATGGATGATTTTTGTGCTTTGGCAGCATCTGTCTGTATCAACAATATATCCCTCTGGTCACTCACTTAAGGAAACCTGAGATTCTACAGTCAGTCAAGAAATGAATGAAAACTTTTGCTTTTGATTCAACAAAATGATCACTTTGTAGGCATGTTTGGCTGTGAAGTGCTTATTAATATTGGGCTCTATTATCAGAGATAATAAAGAGAAGATGACACTAGTGCTTTCCTTTACCTCGACTAATTCTAGTTAGGAAGATCTGTGGTGTTTGCCTTATATACTTTCTAATGTAAAATATTTAAAACACAGGCTGGGCATGGTGCCTCACGCCTATAATCCTGGCACTTTAGGAGGCCAAGGTGGGAGGATCACTTGAGGTTAGGAGTTCGAGACCAGCCTGGCCAACATGGCGAAACCCTGTCTCTGCTAAAAATACAAAAAATTAGCCACACATGATTGCACGTGCCTGTAATCTACTCAGGAGGCTGAGGCAGGAGAATCGCTTGTACTCAGGAGTCTGAGGTTGTAGTGGGCTGAGATGGCACCACTGCACTCCAGCCTGGTGGACAGAGAGAGACTCTGTCTCAAAAAAAAAAAAAAAAAAAAAATTAAATCACATAAAAGTATAAAGGATAATATGAAGTACAAGAATCCAGAACCCAGGTTAAACAAAGTTTAATAATTTGGAACATTTGTTTCTGAACCTATTTTTTATTATTTTATTATAGGTTACATACAGTAAACTAGACAAATTAAGTGTTTACCTTGATGAGTATACATGTGACAACACCCAACCCAAGATACAGAATATTTATAATACCTAAGAAGAGTCCTTTGTATGTGCCCCTTGAAGGTGAAATTTTCCAAAGTTTTAACAAAGGTAAAAAACAAGCAAAACCACTGTCACCTCTGTCATCATGAATTAGTTTTACATAAGCCATATATTTTGGTTTATATGAAATGTATTCTTCTATATGTATTACTAAAATTTATTTATCAATTCTCTCATTGTTGGACATTATTTTAATGTTTCCCAATCACAAACAAGACCACAGTTAACATTTTTATAGATGTATATACATAGAAGTAGAATTGCTAAACTTTAAGAAATATGCATTTTGAACTTTACTAGGTATTGTAAAATCTCTCTCCAATGTGTTTGTACCAGTTTATATTCTCAGTAACAATCTATGAGCGCTTCTCCACATGCTTCACAACATTTTTGATGGTCGGACTTTTTAAAATTTTTGTCAGTCTGATCGAAATTAAATAATATTTCTTTTTTTTTTTTTTTTTTTTTTTTTTTTTTTACTTGCAAGCCATTGGGATTTTCTCTTCTGTGTTGCCTAATTTGTATCTTTTGTCCATCTTTCTATTGGGTTATTTGTTGTGTTGTTATTGTGCTGTTATTATTTTGGAAGAGTTTTGTTTTGTTTGACTTGATTTGGTTTTTGGTATTAGTTGTTGCTGTTGTTGTAATATTCTGGATTTTCATATTTTGGGCCACAGAGATTACAAAGATTTTTTTCCCAATTTGTAGGTTCCCTTTTAACTGTGGCTTCAGTAGTATTTGTTTTTATAAAGCTTTTAATATTAACTCAGTTAGGCTTATTGATATTTTCCTTTATAATTTGTGCTTTTATGTCATTTAAGAAATCCTTTCACATGCCAAGGTCATTTACCTTTGTGTATTTTCTTCTAACAGTTTTAAAAGTTTCCCTTTTACATTTAGATCTCTAATCCTTCTGGAATTATTTTTGGTTATGGTACCTTATATGCACCCTATTTTATTCTTTTTCCATATAGATAACCCAATCATCCCAGCATTATTTAAAAAATTAGTCATTCTTTATTGACTAATTTGTAATGCCATCTTTTGCCTATATCAAATCTGTTTATATGATCTTTATTTGATCCAATGCACTATTTTTCTATCCTTGTACTAACACCATAACCCTTAATTACCATAGCTTTATAATATTCTTTCTACTTGGTAAGATAAGTCTCTCTACCTTGTTCCTCTTTAAAATTCTTTTAGCTCTGTTGGTCTTTTGCTATTCAATATGAATTTTAGGGCTAGTTGGTTAAGTTTAGCAAAAGTCTTGCTGAATTTTATTTGTAATTACATTAACATTAGAAAATAATCTGGGGAGAATTGACATTTTTATAATGTGTCTTGCTGCCCAGTGACATACTATATCCCTCTATTTGTGATCATCTTCATATCATTTAATAATGTTTTAAAATTTCCATCATAAATTTCTTGAACCTATTTTGTAAATTTTTTCCTCATATAACTTAGATTCTTACACTATTATATTCATATCTGTTTTCCATTTCATTGTTTATTGGTTATTATTGGTATATATTCAGCAACTTTGCTTAGCTCTCTTAGTACTTTGAATTACTAAACTGATAAATTCTCAAGTTTTCTACATCAACATGTATGTCAGCAGTAAATAATGACAGGCATTCTCTTAAACTCTAATTCTTAAATGTTCAATTTTTTCCTGTCATAGTGCATTACTAAACCTCTGTATATATGGTCATAGGATAGTCATATTAAGAATATCTATTCTGTTTCTTATTTTAATGGAAATGTTTTAGAAACGTAACATTTGCTTGGGATTTTGAGAAATTGAAATTATTGTATTAAGGAAGTTCTTAATATATTCCTAAGCTATTTATAGTTTTCTAAGTGTTTTTAATCAGAAATACTAGTTAAATTTTATCTAATGCATTTTCTGCATCAATACTATGATAAAATTTTCCACTATGTTAATATTTTATATGATATTAATATATTTCCTGATATTAAACATTTCTTATATTCTTGGAAAAAATATTCTTGCTCTTGGTGTAGTTTTTAATCTACTATTTAATTTACTGATATGTAGTATGCTTACATGGGGAGGTCAATCTTTAATTCTTATTTTTTTAATTGTTACTGTAGAGTTTTGCTGTGACAGTGATACTAGCCTCACAAAATAAGTTGAGTAACATTTCATTTTTTCCATATCTTAAACAGTTTTCATATTATTGGGATTATTTATTCTGAGTGTTTGGTTAAACTTGCATCTAAAATCATCTGAACTTGATAATTTTCATCAGTAGGTTGTAAGGTAGGCAGACTTGAATATCAGAATATCTAAATAAACCAATAATCATAGAGGAAATTTCTGATTCTTCTCTAGTCAATTTTGGGAAGTTATTTTTTAAGTACAGTTCACAGTTTATTCTTCAATTTATTTGTATAAAGTTATTTATATATTCTTATGATTTTTAATTTTTTGTCCTTAGTTATGTTCTCCTCTTATTCATAATATTATTTATTTGACACTTCTGTCTTTTCTTTTATTAGACCCTAGACATTTTTCTGTTTCATTTACATTTGTACAAAAACTGGATTTTGATTCTGCTCATCTACTTTATTATTTATTTGTAGCCTAAGTCATTACTTTCTGCTTTTATCAGCATTAGCATTATTTCCTTCCATTTTTTAAATATTTTTAGGCCATTTTTCTTTTTCTAGATTCTTGAATTGAATTATTACCCTTTTACTTTCAATGATTTTTATTATCTTTAAAAATGAATTTCAGACTCTAAATTTTTCTCCTGGTTTCTCATTAGCTGCATACCATGTTTTGATATGTCATTTTGTTCAATTTTAAATATTTCATAATATCTGTTTTATTTTTAACCCTTGAGGTATTTAGAAGGGTATGTTTTTACTTTGTAAACATATTTGCTCTATTTTTATTATTTCTGAATTTAAATGCATTAAAATAAAATGATGTGTTTTATATGGTTTTAATTGAAAAATTTTTTTAGTTTATTTTGTGATTTTATCTGGTACATGGATTTTACTTCTGGCTTGAAATCTGTAGGTGGTTTATCTGTTTCTTTAGCACTAATTCTAAAATTCTTTTGTGTATACTGAACTATATATTTTTCTAAGAAAATATGAAATCGACCTTTTAGTATTTCTGACCTTCTTCTTAGTATAAAAAAGGTGGTTAGCATAGCATCTTTTAATTACCTATTAGGTATCAGTCTTGTTACTATAATTGTGTAATGAAGTTTTAGTTTTACCTATTTGTTTTTAACCATATTCAAAAGTGGTGATCACTATTTTCTATAATCAATGCTTAATTTTATTTACTAATATTTTTTGGATATTACTATGCCTACCATTATTCTTAGATCCTGTGGCTTCCTTTCTGGGCTCACTTTTCTTATTACATTTTTTTAGTAATTATTTAGTGAGAATCTTGGGTAATACATATATTTTATATATCTAAAAATGTCTTTATTTTGTTTTTTATCTTAAATAGCAATTTATCTGGGTATTTTTGTTGAGTATTTTAAAGACATTACTCCGTTATGTCTTAGACTATTGTTCTGTCAACTATTCTTTTTTTTTTTTTTTTTTTTTTTTTTTTTTTTTTTTTTTTTTTTTTTTGAGACGGAGTCTCACTGTGTCTCCCAGGCTGGAGTGCAGTGGCGCGATCTCGGCTCACTGCAAGCTCCGCCCCCCGGGTTCACGCCATTCTCCCGCCTCAGCCTCCCAAGTAGCTGGGACTACAGGCGCCCGCTACCGCGCCCGGCTAGGTTTTTGTATTTTTAGTAGAGACGGGGTTTCACCATGTTAGCCAGGATAGTCTCGATCTCCTGACCTTGTGATCCACCCGCCTCGGCCTCCCAAAGTGCTGGGATTACAGGCTTGAGCCACCGCGCCCGGCTGTCAACTATTCTTAATTAAGAGAAATCTATCAATCTGTTTTTATCTCTTTATAAGTAATCTGCTTTTTCTCCTGGTAGCTTTTGAAAGTTATTCTATATCCTTAATGTCTTGTAGTTTCTCTGAAATGTGTCTGGATGTGGATTTATTTTGAATTATTAGTCATGAACTCAGGATGTACTTATTAATCTCAGGACTCCAATTTTGGAAAATTCTCAGCTATTATCCTTTTCTTTATTGTTTCTTTGTAATTACCTCCATTTTCTTTTTCTGGAATTCGTATAAGATATACATTGGTATTTCCTAATCAACTTACTGATTAGTATCTCAATTGCTATTTCATTTTCAGAAAATTAATTCTTCTCGCTACAATTTTTTTCTGAGTGAATTCCTTAACATTACCTTCCATTTCACTTAATTCTGTCCTTGAAATTGCCTTATTTCATTTATTGTACTTTTATATTAATGAATATTTTTAATTTTTTAAGATTTCTGATTAATTTTTACTCTTATTCACCTATTCTCATTTTATTTCTATCTGTCTTTAATCATGTTCTTTTTTAGGTATGAGTACTTTATCACTAAGCATCTCAAGCATATTCATGTTGAGGTCATTGTCAGATAATTTTATAAAATCATATTTATCTGGAGTGAATGTTACAATTATTGATTGATTTTCTTACCATTAGGTTACTTGCTTATGTTTTAGAATTTTGTTTTACAGGTTTTATTTTGTTTGTTTTGTTCTGTTCACATGTACCTAACTAGTGCTTTTATAGTTGCCTTTATCTGGATCTTCTCAGTCACAATCCAGATCTTACAATGGTAGCTTTCAGCTTCATTCTTATATGAATGTTTTATCATAATGCTGTATCTTTATTCTTCCACCTTGCAGGTCCTACAGCCCTATATAAGCTGTTTCCCCAGGCAGCAATTGGCCAAATTTTTGCAGCCTTGTGATAAAGTAGTAAGCCAGGTTCAGGTCCACCATTTCAAATGGAGCCTTTTTGACCTCATTACTCTAAAGAGCTAGAATTCTAGGTATCTCGATGTGATTCTGGATCCAGATTTCAGCAGAACTATGGCTTCAGCACCATGGGCTGCTTTTAGTAGCTTTCTGTAAATAATCATCTTCTTTTTAAGTCTGACTGTGTTTCTATGATTTTCACATTTTATATTTCATGGAATTTTTAAGGTAACAATATATCTTGGACAATACTCCTTTGATTCTTATCTCTCTTTATTATGTTTTTTATATTATTTTTATTGTGCTTTGCTTTATTGCACTTCGCAGATACTGAGTTTTTTCACGAATTGAAGGCTTGTGGCAACTCTGCATTGAGACAATCAGCTCCATTTTTCTATTTTTTTAATTTGTATGGGTACATAGTTAGATACATCATTTAAAACACATAATAGGCCGGGCGCGGTGGCTCAAGCCTGTAATCCTAGCACTTTGGGAGGCCGAGACGGGCGGATCACGAGGTCAGAAGATCGAGACCATCCTGGCTAACACGGTGAAACCCCGTCTCTACTAAAAAATACAAAAAACTAGCCGGGCGAGGTGGCGGGCGCCTGTAGTCCCAGCTACTCGGGAGGCTGAGGCAGGAGTATGGCGTAAACCCGGGAGGCGGAGCTTGCAGTGAGCTGAGATCCGGCCACTGCACTCCAGCCTGGGCGACAGAGCGAGACTCCGTCTCAAAAAAAAAAAAAAAAAAAATAAAACACATAATAGTACAAATTACAGTTATTGAATGTTTAGTTGTGCTGGTCACTAAGCATTGCATACTATTTTTTCCCAATACTTTCTACATTCAGTTATTCTTATTTCCATTTTTTAGAGCAGAAAGTTGAGGTAAATAGACTAAATACACCAATAGGAAAGAGATTATAACAAGTTAATGGCAGAATAATATTTGAATCCTGTTTTTGCTACCAAAACTAGTGTCCTTAAACTGCTATCCTATGGTTAAATTATGTTTTTTTATCTTTTATAATTATTATGGTTATTATTTTAATGTTAATTAAATTAACTAATATTCCTTTTGTAAAAAATATATCTAGTCCTATCTCAGAAATCTTTTTTATATTTTCCATGTTTTTATGCTTGCTTGGTCTATTCTCACTCACTTTCTTACTCTCTCTCTCTTTTCATATATGATTACCTTTTTAGCTTTTATCAATCTAGCAATTTGAAGTTTTAAAGTATAGTTTATTCTTGGCCGGGCGCAGTGGCTCATGCCTGTAATCCCAGCACTTTGGGAGGCCGAGGCGGGCGGATCACAAGGTCAGGAGATCGAGACCACGGTGAAACCCCGTCTCTACTAAAAATACAAAAAATTAGCCGGGCGCGGTGGCGGGTGCCTGTAGTCCCAGCTACTCGGGAGGCTGAGGCAGGAGAATGGAGTGAACCCGGGAGGCGGAGCTTGCAGTGAGCCGAGATCGCGCCACTGCACTCCAGCCTGGGCGACAGAGCAAGACTCTGTCTCAAAAAAAAAATAAATAAATAAAGTATTGTTTATTCTTTTAGTAATGATCACTGTTATTTTTCTGAAAAACATTCAAGACTGGTTAATTATTGTCATTAATGAAGTAATATACTACATGAAATGAGAAATTTAGGGTGCTGTTTCATCTGTCTCCTCTTATCACTCAATTTATTGTTTTTGTTATAACACCTTATATCAGGTATAAATTATTATTAATTTTTATTCTACAGTAGTCCAGAATAGTCGAGTATTCTGTAACAGAATAACAGGGTTACTTATTTTGGGTAGTAGAGGGCTTCTAGCACAAAGCAGGTGCTTAATAAACATTGGTTGAGTGTTAAGTGAACAGTGGACCTGTTTGGTTACACACGTGCGCACACGGAAAGAAAACATAGCTGAGCTCTCATTGCTGCTGATGAACTACCGTTTTGTTTAAACCTTGTATTTTATAAACAGTTGAATCACCTTGTGATTTAATAAATACCTTTTCTGTCAATTATTTTGTTAGGCAAACACATGCTTTGTTAATCAGCCCTTGGAAATCAATGAGCTTCTATCAAAGTTAGGTCCGTTCATGGCTATTTCCACGTTTACCTCTTCTGTCCTACCCCTCTTCCACAAATAATAAATATATTTGGTAACTCTCATTTCTAAACCAGTGACTACCGTCAAGTTTTCATTTGGCAAATACAGTGGGATTCTTGAATATAAATAGCAATAATCATATCATATTAAATGGATGACAGCCCATATTCTTCCACAATAGTTCGTATTGTTTACTATTTAAATAGAGGCATTTTGAAGTAGTTCCTATTTTTTTTTTTTTATAAGGGTAGTTCTTCAAATCCCTAACTATAGTCAAAAGAAATCTTTTATATGAATTTGCTAGGAAAATTGAATTTTTTATTGATATTATTAAGAAACTTAGTGAATATCTGCAATATGCTAGGATAAAAAATACTGTGCTTTTATTGTAGCAAAGCAGATTAAATAAAACAATATAGATTAGCAAGGAAATAAGCAAAGTATAAATAAACTAGGTCATTTGCTGATGTGCAAATTTTGATGGAAATTCTAATGACACATTTGATCGATTTATAAGAAGTACATATTATTCATGTTAAAAGAACCCTCAAGCCTTCTATGTGGCATGATTTTAACAATCTTTTATACATAACAACAGATTGAAATTAAACTGCCTTCCTAGCTGTTTCTATTTTTTAAATTGTAAAAATGACTTTTATTATTCTCTATCTAAAAGTCACTAAACGAGAATAACGAAACTTAGTTTCTAGTCCTAGTTCTGTCACTGAATTGACTCCATGACCATGGGTAATTCATTAAACTCTGTAGGCCAATTTTTTTTAATTTATGAATGTGGACAGTTGGTTTTGATGTACTTTAAAGCCCCTTCCAGTTCTTGTGTTCTAGTACTCCGCATTGTGTCTCTCTGTCTTTATATAGAAATACCCACTTATAAAAACATAAGTGCATATAGGGTCCATATAGCAATAACCTAAATTATTCAACAGAACTCATAAGGGAGTATCCAAGAATGGTATGAATTTTCCCCTGAACAAGGCAGGTGAATGTAGCTGATAGATAAATAACCAGGAGTTGTCATAGGTTCTTGGTCAGGACTGACATGATGAAAGCATATTTTCAAAGTAACTGTTGGGCATCAGTGTGCAGAATAAATCAGAATGGAAGAAACCTGGAATACAGACCAGGCAGACATGATGCCATCATTCAGAGCAAGGTAAGGAGAGCTCAGACTATGGTGATACAATCAGAGATGAAGTTGAAGCAACAGATATGAAGATATTGAGATATATGTTCAATCAAATAGAATGGCAAAAAATATATAAAGAGAAAAATTATGAAAGGAAATACAAATATCTAATAAACATGAAAAAGTATAATTCACTAGGATTCAAAGTCATGATTTATGAAAAATAGTAATTCTCAATGCTGGTAATGGTACAGTAAAATAGACACTTACAGTGATAGTGGAGATCTATATATTAACACAAAATTCTGCAAAGTAATACAGCATTATATTATCAAGAACCTTGCTTTAAAAATATATCCTCTGACCCATTAATTTTACTTCTAGGCATCTATGTAGAGGAAATAGAATCTCAGACAAAGATTTAGGTACAGAGATGTTTATCACAGTGTATTTATAAAAGAGAAAAAAGATTTTAAAATCTTAAATTACAAAATTCAAGAAAGTATTAAATTACAGAATAGCCATATATATCACCACATATATATGCAAATTAGATAGGTCTTAAACTTATTTTAAATAATATTTTATTCGAAAAAGTTTATAAAATAACATATCCAAAAGATACAAATAAATTCATATACCTAAAACAATCCCAAATACAAAAATGAAAGTATTTGATAATGATGTTAGAGAATACATTCAAATATAAAGAGCAGTTATCTCTGTATGGTGGAATTACTTGATATTTCTATTTCCTTTTTCTTGAACTTTCTTAATGCTTGAAAATTACTCTAATAATTTGAAAAATAAAAGTTTTAAGCAAGCAGTAAATAATCTAAACACTGAATCTCAAATTTGTTAATAATTCAACTTAGAAAAGAATACATGTCTGATTCCAATTTATTCAGTTACTGAAATATGGGATACATAGATTTTCAGTTTCCCCAAACTGAATCATATCATATCGTATTTCATAATTTCTTTTTCTTTTGCTTTTTTTTTTTTTTTTTTTTTTTTTTTTTTTTTTTTTTTTT